>NC_088864.1:52691713-52892447 GCF_032884065.1 Artemia franciscana
AAAAAGAAGAGTTGAGAGAAAGAGTCAGACTTTAGCGCAAAGAGCGGGGCGTTGATGAGGAAGCAGCCCCTTTCATATACGAAGTAATTTCTGTTCGTTTTAAATTTTAATGTCGCTCCTTACTTTCAGTTGAAAAAACTTGTTTTTTATATTTAATGTGGAAAAGGGGCGAGGCCCTACGCAAAAACACTGTCTTAAGAGTAAGTAGTTTTTTTTTGGGGGGGGGGCAAGTTTACATTGCTAAGTCCATTCGCAGAGATCTAATGCATAAATAAAACATTCTTGAGTAATTGGTTTTATCCAAAATGTAACTATAGGATTTTAAAGTTTAGTATTCCCCCTCTCAATTTTGAAAATGTGTTTATTCCACTCAAACTTGATTATTCATTTTAGGTCGTGTTAGTTTTAGGTTTTATTGATTTATCAGTTTCAATGACGTCTAGGAATATCCATTGGTTTTAGATTTAATTAAATAAATAAAAAAACTAGTTTTTTTATCTGAAAGTAAGGAGCGACATTAAAACTTAAAACGAACAGAATTTACTTCGTATATGAAATGGGTTGTCCCTCCGCAATACCTCGCTCTATACCTTAAAGTGTTTAATTATTTTAAAAAGTATAATTGTGGCAGAGTCAAACTTTAGCGTAAAGAGCGAGGGATTGCGGAGAGGACAACCCCTATCTTACGAATAGGTGATCAGATCTTAATGAAATTTGATATTTAGGTGGAATTCATGTCTCAGAGCTCTTATTTCAAATCCCGACCAGATCTTTTGACATTGGGGGGAATTGGAGGGGAAATCTTGGAAAACACTGAGTGGAGGGATCGGGATGAGGCTTGGTGGATAGAATAAGCAAATGTCCTTGATATTTGATTGATGCAACCGTACTGGATTCGCTCTCTTTGGGGGAGTTGGGGGGAGGGGTTCAGTGATTTGGCGAGTTTGGTGCTTCTGGACGTGCTAGGACGATGAAAATTGGTGGGTATGTTAGGGAGCTGCACAAATTGACTTGATAAAATCGTTTTCCCAGATTTGACCATCTGGGGGGCTAAAGGGAGAGGAAGAATTAGAAAAAATTTGGTATTTACAACATACGAGTGGGTGATCGGATCTTAATGAATTTTGATGTTTTGAAGGACATCGTGACTCAGAGCTCTTATTTTAAATCTGACCGGCATTAAGCCTCTTATTTTCCTTTTAAATCAATCTAGTGATTCATAGAATTTTGTTAGAGCTCATACCGTATGATCTCTTGGCTCTTCGCTCTTTATGCCTCGTCACAAGTAAAAATATAAGTAACTTGAGAATTAACTTACTTAACAAACTTTTATATTCTTATATTTTTATTGTTCCTCGTTAATACCTCGCTCTTTCCACTAAATCTTCAGTTTTGTCCCGATCCTTTAAGAATGACTCCTGACTCTGAAAAGCCGTAGAATAAATAGTTGAAATTACTAAACATACTTTAGCATGAAGAGCGAGGTATTTATCTTCTCCTAAATACCTCACTCTTTATGCTAAAGTATATTTAGAACCCCTCATATGCGTAATAATCGCGACATTCTAGGACCACTTGGTCGATACGATGACCCCTGGGAAAAAAAAACAAAACAAATAAAGACGCACCCGTGATCTGTCTTCAAGCAAAAAATACGAAATTCCACATTTTTGTTGATAGGAGCTTGAAATTTTTGCTATAGGGTTCTCTGATACGCTGAATGCGATGGTATGATTTTCGTTAAGGTAAGTCTAAATTTGATGAAACTTATATATTTAAAATCAGCATGAAAATTCGATTCTTTTGATGTATCTTTTGGTATCAAAGTTCCGTTTTTTAGAGTTTCGTTTACTATTAAGCCGGGTCTTTCCTTACTACAGTTCGTTATCACGAACTGTTTGATACATTAAATTACTTTATTTGTTTTTTTTTTTTTAATTTTGACATCTGTCTGCGTTTTCTTCATTTTCGGAAGTTATTGTTATTGGTAGAGAGGGTCAGCTCTCTAGAAAGTGTTTTAAAAACATTAAGAATACCCGTTTTATCTCCCCCTGCTTCTAGTGCCAACAAGCTGATATAGATGGATTCTAGCCCTAATCATAATTAAATGAAACATGAGTGCTTAAATTGTAGGAACCATTCAAGAGGGGCTGTGGACCAAACGCCTGTGCTGTAGTTATTTATTTTTGTGGCCTAGCAACAATTACTCATATTTTCGGGGTCCCAGTAACAATTTGTGTTGGGTAACTTGAATAAGAAATGCTCAAAATCCTTAAAAATTCAGGGTTACCAATATGATATGAGATCTAGAAGTTCTGTCTAAGATAAAATCTTTAACTATTCGGAAGTGAATAGCTACTAAACCGGCTTTAGGACCCCCTTTTCCGGTCAACCGATCAAAAGCAGGTTTTCTGAGGATAAAGGATACCTCAGGTTTTCATGTTACCATAGGCAAAAGTGGTTCAGTCAGTTAGCTTCACATCTGTTTTTCGTAATGGCTCATATGTATTTAGTATCGTAGTTACAACTTATATAGACACCAGTCGCACGGAGTCGTATCTTGCATGTAGGATTTTAACAAACATCTTTAGACTAGGTGTTAACCTCCGACGCTACCATAGCCAAACAACACGGAAAGATCTTGGCTCTATTCCGGGAGTGAAAACAGAAATTTCTGTTGTGACCACCGTGGGTGTTATCAGAATGTTATCAGAAGAATCCCGTTTCCAACATGTTTGTGCAACTGGTGTCTATATAGGCTGTCGTCGTGGTGAAGGATCCACTTAATCCTATTGTATTATAGTTTATATTCTCACCTTTGGTTAGAACTTGAAGTGTTGACCTCATTAAGAGCTTAACTTATTATTTGGCTGTAATTAATTTGATCACTACTGGGATCAACATAATACTTCTGGGGTCAGATGAGGGAAAAATGGTTATTGTTGTTGTTTAAGTTACGGCTAAATCGGTAAGAATTTTGACTTACAAGTTGGGAGTTTGATATGTAAGAAATAATGTTAGTTATATATATATATATATATATATATATATAAAATATAGTACCGGAAAACCAGTGGCGAGCGGACCCCGACACGCGTTAAACTAGTTTAGATGGACTCTCATTGTCGCTTGTCTTCTAGCCGCAAACAATATGAGACAATTTATTGTCTTTTAATATTGTGGTCTTTTCACAGATATTTGATTTTTAAAGCAAGTCCGATTTCTAACAACGATATCTGCTAAGCTTCAAACTTTTGCTTTTCTTTTTGAAAGTTTTAGAATTGCTGTAATCCCTTGTTAAAATATATACAAATGTTTTGCATTCACCAGTTTTTGCTCTTTACGCAATTGAATATCTTTTCGTGTTGAACCCCCTTCCGTTTCACTCAATTTTAGAAGACTTTTAAGCTCAGTTTTCTTTGAATTGGGACTTTTTGCTTTATATTTTGAGGGGTTTTAACCGATGTTTTTCTTTATTTTAGGTCTTGTTTTATATTTTCTATTGTTTTCTTGGGCTTATGCATACCCCACACAGAGCATTTAATTTTCTGTTTTGTTTTAGATCACTGTCGCTCAATTTCAGAAAGTTTTTAGTTCGGTACTCTTTGAATTCGGCCCTTTTGCTTTACATTTTGAGGTTTCTAACATAGTTTTTTACTGTATTTAAAAATTTGTTTCATATTTTTATTATTTTCTTGAATTTATTCATGTCCCACACAGGGTAGGCTATTTAATGGGGGTTTTCGAACCTCCTTCCATTTCGCTCAATTTCAGAAGGCTTTTAAGTTTGGCTTTCTTTGAATTGGACCATTTTGGTTTATATTTTGAACGTTTTTAACCTATGTTTTTTTCTGTATTTTAAGATTTAGGTCATATTTTTATATTATTTTCTCAGGTGTATACATATCCCAAATATGTTTTTCACGGTTGTTTCTGAGAGCCCTTCACTGTCACTCGTTTTCAGGAGGCTTTTAAGTTCGACTTTTTCTGAATTAGGCCTTATTACTTACACTTTCTTCACAAGGGGCCTTGTCTTGGGATCCATGGAAGGGATTACTCTGCACGAATAGCTTGGGATCTTCAACATATACCAGAAAACACGACCGCTAGAGAATTTGAAGCGCTAGTCTGGATATAGTAGGCGCTTTTTATTGCTTTCTTGCCGACGGGTGTATTTTTCAAACCCATTGTCGAAAAAGTACAATAGATGAATGAAAGACAAGTAAGATTGTATTTTTTTTCTGCTCAAGTCCTTTTTCTGTCTTAAAAAAAAATGAAACATATATGCATAAAAATACTAATTATGAAAAAGCAAAAAATCATAATACACACAAACATTAAAAAGTAAAAATTCATTATAGTGTGTTAAAACTTAAATTTACAATACAAAAAAAAATATAGATTAAAAAGTGAAATTCATTATAGTAAAACATAAAAAATTCATTATAGTAACACCTTAAATTCCTTTAAAAAATGAAATGCTCATTTCTTTCAAAAGGCCCTTTACCCTCCCCCCTTGTCGCCCAGCTGAAGCTCTTGCCCCATCCCCAGAACAGGTAGGTGTACAACCTCCCTCCCCTGCAGTGCCCATCCGGTGGTTGGAAACCCCTTCGGGCTGAGCTTGACCTCACTGCAGGGACAAGAGCTTAGAGCTAATATGGCACATGTGACGAGGCTGGAAGAGCCAAATGCTCCTATGGTATTAGCTCTAGCAAAATTCTAAGAATCAATAGATTGATTTAAAAGGAAAATCAGAGGCTTAATGCCGGTCGGGATTTAAAATAAGAGCTCTGAGTCACGAGGTCCTTCTAAATATCAAAATTCATTAAGTAAGTTACATTTTTTCTAATTTTTCCTCTCCCTTCAGACCCCCAGATGGTCGAATAGGTTAAAACGAATTTATCAAGTCAATGTGCAGCTCCCTGACACGCCTACCAATTTTCATCGTCCTAGCACGTCCAGAAGCACCAAACTCACCAAAGCACTGAGCCCCACCCCCTAACTTCCACAAAGAGAGCGGATCTAGTACACTTACGTCAATCACGTATCTACGATATTTGCTTATTCTACCCATCAAGTTACATCCCGATTTCTCCACTCAAAGCGTTTTCCAAGATTTCAGGTTCCCCCTCCAACTCCCCCTAATATCAACAGATCTGGTCGGAATTTGACATAAGAGCTCTGAGACATGAGTTCCTTCTAAATATCAAATTTCATGTAGATCCGGTCACCCGTTCTTAAGTTAAAAATACCCCAATTTTTCTAATATTTCCAAATTAACACCCCCCAGCTCCCCCAAAGAGAATGGAGCCATTCCAATTATTTCAATCACGTATCTATGACTTATGCTTATTCTTCCCATCAAGTTTCATCATTATCTCTTTGCTCTAAGAGGTTTCCAAGAGTTCTGTTTCCCCCTCCAGCCCCCTATGTCCTCATTTAATGTATTATTACAAGCCAGTTTAATCAAGTGCTTACCTTGGTCTGAATACGCCATGATAGCTTGGACATAATCGTAGATTCATTATTGGGGATTGGTGATGCCAACATATTTTCAAGCAAAAACATAAGAAGAGACGAACAAAAAAAGCTTCAGTGCGTAAAAATTGACAAGAACATATATTAAGTAGACAACTAAATGGAACCAATCGAAAAAGAAAATTGTTAGAAAAATGGCAGCTCTTTTTGCTAGAAAAAACAATAATAAAGCGGCACAAAAAACCCCAAAAAAAAAACAGAATGATAAATTGAAAGATCATACACAGTCTACAATAGACTGATTTTTATTGCAGAAGGGTCTCCAGGCAACTTAGCGAGAATTTGGCCGCTATCTGACCCCACATTTTAACGCTTGTCCCTTATTTTTCTATTTTATTTTATTATTATTTATTTTATGTATTATTATTTATTGTATTATTATTTATATTGGTCCCTTGCTTAAATTCATGATGTCACGGTGACGTTTAGTAAGAGCTTACAAAACATAGATACTAGTTTGGACTTGGTCTTGTGTATTTTTTAATACACATCATTTAATACCAAATCTTGACTTACAAAACCCGAGGAACGTTTTCCAAACTATT
This sequence comes from Artemia franciscana, assembly GCF_032884065.1. Classification (NCBI taxonomy): domain Eukaryota; kingdom Metazoa; phylum Arthropoda; class Branchiopoda; order Anostraca; family Artemiidae; genus Artemia; species Artemia franciscana. The sequence continues at coordinate 52,697,797 of NC_088864.1, forward strand.
TTGTAATTGAGCTGTATTGTTCATTCTGAACCGGTAAGAAAGTGTTATGTCTTTCTTCGATACATTGAAACCCATATTTTGGATGAACACACTAAGCAGGGTAGTTTTCAGACTCACTCCTGGCTTCTGCTTTATTCCTTGGAAAACGAGACTGTCAAGCAGAGCTTTCTGGTCTTATCCGTCCATCTGTAGTCCAGGTCTTTCGATTTCAATTTCAATTTCAGAAGACTTTTAAGTCACTGTTCGATACTTTGAAACTTCGGATTATATTCTATCACTATAGCATCATAAATTTGACTTTTTATTCTTGACTAGGCTGTCTAAGAACGCTTCCGTTGTCTTTTAATTTCTCAGCTATCTTACGGCTAATATCGCCCTCAAGCCTTTGCATAGTTTTCACAAGGTCTTGTTCTGTTGCAGTTAATTTTTGCTAATAGTGCAGATGCTGGTGATTGCTCTTGATTTTGGGTTACATTAAGAGCAGTACAACTTTTGGAAACAATTTTATAAATTTCTGGTGACTTTCGGACTTCCTCAAATGCTTTTTTGAACTCCCTTGTAGTTCTCTTAGTGACTTCATCAGAATAATCTTTGAAGGATGCTAAGCTAGCTTCAATGACTCGGTGTTCAGAATGCAATCCATAACAAAACAACAAGTAGCTAGTGCCTCCTTTAGCATCAGTACTAACTTTTATGATCCTAACCGGCCATAGCGGGTACCCCCGGAAATTTGTTAAAACCAATACAAACTGCTTAAATTTGGCCATCATACAAATAAATTAAACCAAGGATCGATCAGCTGTACTTAATATAAGTGGGACAGGCCCAAGGCAATAGTCACAATCACCCTGTTGCAAGGTAAATGAAAGCTATATAAACAGAGCCGAAACTCATCTTTGAGCAAGGCCCGGAGCTAACTCTCATGAGAACATCTAAAATTCAAATCCAACTTTTGTGAGTTCAGCTTATCTGAATTACACAGCTTTTGAAGTATATTTGAAGCAGATCCAATTAATCCTTTAAATAATGGTAGAGAAAAATTCGTTAACAGTATAATTAATCACAGTGTTTCTACAATAAAATAAGTTCAATAAGTGCTTCTTGTCTTGGTCTGTATACAAGTAGGAACGTTGATTCTGGTGAAATTATAGATGCATTGTCTTTTTTTGCGTTATTTGTTGCTTTAGGTTTCTTTTAGTTTGGGTTTTTGGAGTTGCTCTTCTTCTTCTTTTAATGGTTTTGTTTTCATTTACTAGTTTTTATCGCAATTGATTGCTTCTATTATTTGCCCAGATTTGAGCATAGAACAATTGTCTGATATTAATTTTTTTTTGCTTGTGATCCGTTCTTTTTTAAATATTCATGTCATTACTAAATTATGACCCTTTGGTTGAGCTTGAGAATGTAGAGATGGAGACTTTCAATTCTTCTGTCATTTTTCAAATCTTAAGACTTGTTGAAATAATGCGTCCAGTGGCTTATGGATCCAATTCCATGAAAATTTTCTAACCTTGTTGGCTGAGGAGTTTCTTTTTGGCTTTCATATTGACAACATCAAAGTGAAGGGGAACAAAAATTGACAGTTATTTGTATATTCAAATAAACTTTAAAGTCCGGTGTAGGGAAACTTCAAAATGATTCGCCCTAAAAAAAGGTGCTGGGATGAAAAAGAAGTTATAGTGAAAGAAACCATATGAATATCGAAAAAGGTGAAACTAGTGACAGCTCTTTAGAAAGGCGGCGTGATAGCAGAAAGTTTTTACTTTGAAAGTTAGAAGAAAGTTTTACTTTGTACGAAAACATAAACTTAGAAGAGATAGAACAAATAGAAATTGAATGGACAAATAAATACGGAGTGTCAAAAATTAAGAAGCTTCTAAAAAAGATAGGGGAGGGATTTGACGCCCACTAATACTTTAACATTCTAATACTCAAATGTTCCAATACCAGATAAAGTTACTATTGGACCACTAAGTTTTTCTGTCATCCCATAGACACCAAAACCTAGAGGCGTACTAATTGCCAATCAAACACTTGGTGGTAACGTGAACTGTAGTAAGGAGTGACCCGGCTCAATAGTAACCGAAACTCTAAAAAACGGAATTTTTATAACAATAGTTGCATCGAAAGAATCACATTCTGATGCTGATTTTAAATATATAAGTTTCGTTAAGTTTAGACCTTAAAGTTTCGTTTTTAGTTTAGGGTTTAGTTACGAGCCCGAGAAAATTTGTCTTGTTTTTTAAAATAGGGGAAAACACCCCTTAAAAATCATTGCATCTTAACGAAAATCACACTGTCAAATTCAGCGTATCAGAGAACCCTACAGTAGAATTTTCAAGCATCTGTCTACAAAAATGTGGAATTTTGCATTTTTTGCCACAAGACAGATCATGGATGCGTGTTTATTTATTATTTTTTTTTTTTCTCAGGGTTGATCGTATCAACCCATTGGTCCTAGAATGTCGTGTGAGGTCTCATTTCTAACGGAAACGAAAATTTCTAGTGCCCTTTTTAAGTGACCAAAAATTGGAGGGTACCTAGGCCCCCTCCCATGCTAATTCCCCCCCCCCAATGTCGCCAGATCAAAATTCTGAGGTAACCATTTTATTCAGCATAGCCTAAAAACCTAATAACTATGTCTTTGGGGATGGCTTACTCCTCCACAGTCCCCGTGGGCTGCAGGTTACAAACTTTGACCAGTGTTTACACATAGTAATGGTTATTGGGAAGTGTACAGACGCTTTCAGGGGGATTTTTTGGTTGGGGGAGGGAGTTATGTAGGGGGATCTTTCCATGGAGGAATTTGTCACGAGGGAAGAAATTTTCCATGAAGGGGGTGCAGGATTTTTTAGCATTTTTTTAAAGAACAATGAAAAAATAAATATGGAAGTATTTTCCACTGAAAGTAAGGAGCAGCATTAAAACTTAAATCAAGGAGAAATTATTACGCATATGAGGGGTTCACTTTTCCTAATACCTCGCTCTTTACACTAAAGTAACTTTATTAATTTCAACTATTTATTCTACGGCCTTCGTGATTCAGGGGTCATTCTTAAGGAATCGGGACAAAATTTAGACTTTAGTGTAAAGAGCGAGGTATTGACGAGGTGGTGAACACCCCTCATATACGTAATAAAAACATACGGATATAGAAGTTCGTTATGTAAGCTAATTCGCAAGTTAGTATATTTTTACTAATAAAAATGTTCGTAAAAAATTAAAAGTTCTAGTTGCTTTTTTAAATAGCCAAAAATTGGAGGGTAACTATGCCTACTCCCCTGCTCTTTTTTTCTCAAGACCGTCCGATCAAAACTATGAGAAAGCCATTTAGCCATAAAAATAAATTAATATACAAATTTCGTTTTAATTATGTATGTGTAGAGAGCCAAAATCAAAACATGCCTTAATTTAAAAACGTTCAGAAATTAAATAATTTTTTTTTTCAACTGAAAGTAAGGAGCGATATTAAAACTTATAACGAACAGAAATTACTTCGTATATAAAAGGGGCTGTTCCCTCCTCAACACCCCTCTCTTTACGCTAAAGTTTTTTATTGTTTTAAAAAGTAGAGTTAAGACAAAGAGTCAAACATTAGCGTAAAGAGTGGGACATTGATGAGGGAACAGCCCCTTTTATATACGGAGTAATTTCTGTTCGTTTTAAGTTTTAATATCACTCCTTACTTTCAGTTAAAAAAAAAAAAACATAGCAAAAAAATATATGCTGAAATAGCATGAACGGGACAAGAAAGACTGAACGGGACATGCTATTTCATGCTCAAATAGCATGAACGGGACAAGAAAGAGCATGAACGGGATAAGAAAGAAAGACTCACAAAAAAATTTTTGTGAGAGGGCTCATTATAATGCGAATTAAGAGTTCTAGTGCCCTTTTTAAGTGACCAGAAAATTAGAGGACACTTAGGCCCCCTCCTGCGGTCTTTTTTATCCCAAAGTCAAAGGATCAAAATTTGAGATAGTCATTTTGTTCAGCATAGTCAAAAAAGATAACAACTATGTCTTTGGGGACGACATAATCCCCCACAGTCCCTGGGGAAGGGGCTGTAAGTTACAAACGTTGACCATTGTTTATATATAAAAATGGTTATAATGAAATGTACAGACATTTTTAGGGAACTTTTTCGCGTTGTGGTGGGAGTGGGTTGCGGGCGGTGGGAGGAGGAATTTTTCATTAGGGAAGATAATATTCATGAAGGAGGCGCAGGATTTTCTAGCATTATAAAAAAAGAGAAAATAAACAACTTTTTTTTCAACTGCAAATAATGAGCAGCATTAAAACTTAAAACGAACATAAAATATTACTTATGTAGGGGGGTTTGTCTCCTCCACAATACTTTGCTCTTTACGTTAAAGTATTTTTAGTAATTTCAACTATTTTTTCTATGGCCTTTGTGATTCAGGGGTCATTCTTAAAGATATGGGACAAAATTCAGGCCTTAGTGTAAAGAGCGGGGTGTTGACAAGGGGGCGAACCCCACATATACGTAATAAAAATGTAAAAATATAGAAGTTCGTTACGTAAGTTAAATCGTATGGTGCGTATGTTTATTACTAACAAAAACGTTCATGAAAAAGATCTAGTTGCATTTTTAAGTAACCAAAAACTGGAGGGCACCTAGGTCTCCTCCCCCGCTCCTTTTTGATCAAAATCGTCCGATCAAAACTATGCGAAATCCATTTTGCAAAAAAAAATAATAATATGCAAATTATGTTTTATTTCCTCATGTGCGGTGAGCCAAAAGTAAAAAATTTTATTAATTCAAAAACGTTCATAAATTAAAGAAAAATAAGTTTTTTTAACTGCAAGTAAGGACCGACATGAAAACTTAAAACGAACAGAAACTATTCCGTATATGAAAGGGGCTGTCCTCTCCTCAACGCCCCGATCTTTACACTAAAGTTTGACTCTTTCTCTCAACTCTACTCTTTAGAACAGTAAAAATTTAGCGCAAAGAGTGGGGTGTCAAGGAGGGTAGAGCTCCTTTCATATACGGAATTTCTGTTCGTTTTAAGTTTCAATGTCACTCCTTACTTGCAGCTAAAAAAACTTGTTTTTTTTTCATTTAATTCATTTTAATTTATTCATTTAATCCTTACAGAGGTAGATATAAGAAAGGTTAATGAGAAAGGTAGATGGTAGAAAGGTATATGAGGGGGTTTGTTCCCTCTTTAATACCTTGCTCTTTGCACTAAAGCTTAAATTTTGTCCCAATTCTTTAAAAATGACCCCTGAATCACAAAGGCTATAGGAGAAATAGTTATACAATAAGGCTCATTTTCTCAGGCTCGTAACTTTTGATAAGTAAGACTAAATTTGATGAAACTTATATATTATGAAACTTACAAATTTGATGAAACTTATACAGCCAGACATGCCCAATTAATACTTCATTTTGGCATTCCATCCTACATACTATTAATACTAGTAAATAACACCCATAACACCGTGCTCAGAATGTTATACCCAACCAAGGACAACAACAGCCTATACAGTCTATAACTTTTCAACCTGCGTATTTAGTACTAACTCAACTAGAGCGTCAGGGGATTGTCTTACTTCCAATGCAATACCCACGACAGCCTTGTTTATCTCAGATAATTTCTTTGGGCTCAAGGTAAGCATTGCTACATTCTTTTTATTGATTTGAGGAGGAAGTAAACATGGAATTTATTGATTATCGTGGTCCTAAGGAAATTCCGAAACAATTTATAAATGAGCTCAAAATATCAATATCGGTAAATGTTTACTTTCGTTCCAGGTGCTCTAATGTGTGTATTACTGCATATAACAAGAATATGATGATCGCTTATTGTTCCTTTGTCGTTATTAGAGAAGTGCATCCATTTCTGGTTGAGCCTTCTCCTCAATAGGGCAAACTAAAAATGCTTAAAGTGGGCTTTATTACAGATAGCATTACCTATAGAGCAAAGCGTATTAGTCCATGAGCCCCGCGGGCAGCGGGGGAGGGGGTCTGTATACTATATTCATCCAACAAAGAGTTATAAAACTAAAAAAAAACCTCAAACTAGGTTTATTAAATAAATTTAGATAGAAGAAAAGAGGACCCAGTATAGAACCCTGGGGTAATCCGCATGTTATCATACAAGCCACAGAAGTAAAACACCCATTCACCCTAATTTGCTTCTGGTCACTTAAATAAGATTCAAATCAAGACAACCCCTTCCTGGTCACACCGATTTTTTCCAGCCCAAGTAATAACTGTTTATGGTTGATTGTGTCAAAAGCCTTCTTCAAATCCAGGAATAAAGCAGCTGGAATCAGACCCGCTTCAAACGACGTATTTACCCAGTCAACAAGTTTAATAGTTGCCATTTCTGTGGAATAATTTTTTCTGAAACCAAATTGAGTATAAGAATTTTGTTATTTTCAATGTAATCAGTTAGCATGGAACCATTCACCTTTCATATATTTTTGGAAAGAAAGGGAGGATAGAAATGGGTCTTTTGTTTGAAGGTTCATCTCTCTTACCTCCTTTTTGCCATGGTAATATTTACCTACCTTCAAAACTTCTGAGAAAATTCCTTTTTCCGTAGACTTATTAATCAAATTACGTAAAACTGGTGTTAAAACTAATTTAACTGATTTAGCAATTTTAAAAGAAATCCTGTCTACACCACTTGAATTTGATAGCATTCTACTGATCATTTTACTCGCTTCATTTATAGTACAAGCATTAAAAACCAACTGATTTTCTACTGGAACTTTCGAATGAACTATTTTTTTTTTTAATTAAGCGGGGGGCCGCTAAATTTTTTTTTTTTAGCATCATCGCAAAGTTTCGCTCCCTCACTAGAAAAATATTCACATAAATAATTCTTAAGATCCTTTGGGGTAGTCAAAGCCCCAATATAAGCATATGGGGTTTCCCCCCAGACATATTACTCTATTTTATTCAGACAGAGTTTGTCTTGTCAGCAATTCTGACAAAAAAAGATTAAAATATAGTTCATTCATTGAATGTTTACTGACTGAAAAAATATCAAGCATGTTTCAACAGACTAGAAGCTGTTAAAATATATAAAAAAAAAACCGACAATATTTTGAATGCATTTGCTGGTTCGCAGGTTTTTTGCAGGTTCGATGTATCTACAGGTGTTGACATCCTGATACTCTCAATATAGCCAGTAATATAGATGTCGTCATAGTTTCCTCTTTGCCTTGTACCCAAAAAACATTACGGATAGATATCTTAACAGATCTAAACATTATATATCTAAACAGATATATAACTAATATGATTAAACCATAAACATATGCATCAAGAGTATCTCTGCTAAATTTTAGTCTTAACTTTAATCTAGAAACTTTCTGTTTATGAAATTTGAATTTAAGAAGATCAATACCTATTCTGCTGGACAAAAAAAATTCTTATAGAAAAAAACAAGACAAATGAATAAATTAAATTACCCTTTTACACCAATGTAATGTAAGATAGAAATGATCGAAGCTTCAATTATGGATCTGTGTTCATTTAACAGACATGAGGATTAAGCCTCCAAGCTTTGACAAATTCAATCTCCCTTTTCGAACAAGGATCCCAAGATAGGTTAAAAACTTGTAAATAAACATCTAGTATGAATAAGTCATTTCAAAAATGTATATCAATAAAAAAGTTATCAGTTCTCAGAGGTATATAAATCTTACTCCCATTGCTTTTCTTAATTTTGCATTATTATTTTCACTGTACATTAACAAAACAAGCATTCCAAAAAGCAACAAATTTTGGTATTATATGCATAGACACCTGCTTGAGGGAACGACTAGACAGTCTGGTCCTTGGAAATGAGCACACCTGAAATTGATACCACTTATTCTTACCAGACTGTTTTCCATTTAGTAGACGTCCAGCAACGAATATATTTAAGCTAGGATAATAATCAGAAATAGAGCTTAGTCTGTTTCAAATAAAGTATGCAAAAGAATTTTCCTGAAAAACTTTCCTGTCATTTGAGGGAATTTTTCTTGAAGTGTGACCCGGACTTGCCTGCATTATTTGAAATCAATTAGAATTTAATAAAAAAACAACTTTTTTTTTAGCTGAGAGTAAGGAGTAGCATTAAAGCTAAAAACGTTTTTTTTTTCTGTTTGTTTTGGGTTTTAGTGTTAGTCCTTACCTTTAGTTAAAAAAAGTTTTTTTTTTAATTTAATATCAAATCAAAGTGATGACTAATTTATCTCTTAAATTTTATTTATCCTATATAAGTCTGCAAGATGTAGTTATCCCTATAGAATGATAGGTCTTTATACCGATTTACTGACTCATTTGTTACTAACTTCAAATTCAGGAAGTATATATTTCCACTTTGAATACTTTACTAGGAAATGAGCCCATAGACACTTTTGACTCAAAATTAATTATCGCTTTTGTGTTCCTTTTATCTGAGTGATAGATAAATAGCATTCGAAATTACTGGTTTTATAAGCTTACGTTGTGATTTTCATTTTATCTAATTACAGATCTCTTGGAAACAAGACATGGCAGACACATATTTCCAATCTTATCGCTAGAAACATGGCGCATGCTTCTATTTCCTAGAAACTCAATCATAGAAAAGAAATTTAGCTTGCTGAATGAGGGCCATGTTGTTTTTTGTTTTGAGGATCAATCGTTTTATCTGATGGAGGGCCATGTTGTTTTTTGTTTTGAGGATTAATCGTTTCGTCTGATGGAGACATCAATGCAAAGTGACCAGAGGAATCAGTTTGAAGTTTATTAATACGATTAACTGAATTCACCCAGTTTCGGCAAGGTCTGCAGTTGTTTCGAATGAGTGAAATTGTGCTGTGCTGATCGCTAGTCTTAAAAAATGTGAAGTTATGCTCTATTGCAACACAGACAATACATTAAGAATTGTCAAATAATCATTTTCTTCAGTGCAGCATTATCACCAAACAGCAAAGAATGTGCCAACAGAAAATTTGGACTTGTAATCAGCAAAGCGCAAGTGATTCCTTCTCTGTCTAATATTCTCCTAAAGTGTTGTCCTCAACCGGTGTTGAGTAAAAATGATGCTCAGATTTGTCATCGATGACAAAATATAGTAACAGCCAGGCATGCCCAATTAATACTTCATCTTGGCATTCCATCCTACATGCTATTAATACTAGCAAATAACACCCAACCTCAGTTAACTACATAGTGATATCTCCCAGCAAGTACTTGCTTGTAAAATCCGTACTCAGAATATTATACCCAACCAAGGACAACAACAGCCTATAGTCTATAGCTTCTCAACCTGCGTATTTAGTACTAACTGAACTAGAGGCTCAGGGGATTGTATTACTTCCAATGCAATAACAACGACAGCCTTGGTTATCTCAGATCATTTCTTTGGGCTCAAGGTAAGCTTTGCTACATTCTTTTTATTGATTCGAGGAGGAAGTAAACATGAATTTATTGATTGTCGCGGTCCTAAGGAAATTCTGAAACATTTTATAAATGAGCTCAAAATATCAATATCGGTAAATGTTTACTTTCTTTACAATTTGTCTAAAGTGCGTATTACTGCATATAGCAAGATTCTGACGATCGTATATTGCTTCTTTGTCATTATTAGAAAAGTGCATCTATTTCTGGTTGACCCTCCTCCTCCATGGGGCAAGGTAAAAATGTGTAAAGTGGGCCTGATTACAAATAACAAAGGTCAATATTGAAATCACCCATTACTACTTTATATTTATGATCATTATTAAAATTCTCCATTAAATTCTCTATCTCCCCATTAAAAACATCCTCATTAAATGATAAAACAAGTTTTACCAAAAGAATGTCTTACCTAGAACGTTTTTTCGTACCCAAAAATGGCAGTATGCTGTGATGGCCCCTAGAAGTAATATGCAAAATCAGAGTTTGTTAATTTGACAGTTTCGTGACCGATAAATTAAATACTGGTTGGATGAAGAGCGAAAATAGTATTTGCTGTAGTAATAACTCTCGGTAATCACAATCAGTGTTACGGGTATCTCCCCAGACACATTACTCTATTTCATTCAGACAGAATTTATCTTTTCAGCAAGTCTGACAAAACAAGATTAAATTATAGTTCATTCATTAAATGTTTACTGACTGAAAAAATATCAAGCACATAGATCTATGAGGTTCAATATATATACAGGTGTCGACATCACAACACTCCCAATATAGCCAGTAATATAGATGACACCGTAGTTTCCTCTTTGCCTTGTACCCAAAAAATCGCTTAGTTAGGCTTTAGGACCTAACTAGACGATCTTGGTTTTACTACAATATGGTTAGCATTTCGTATCAAATGACTTAATTTGACTTATTCTTTATATGCTTAAGATCTATATTTAAGTTCCATGACTATATAGTTCCGACCTTAGCAATCTAAGTTACTTTTTAAAACAACTTATTGAGTAAAATAATCAACTTTTATAAGGAAACTTCATTTTCGTATGATTTCTGCAAGGATATTATTTTCTGCAGCAGCAATGAAGGAGGCAAGTTTTAACGGTAAAAATTTGATGATATAAGAATCGAGAGTGAACTGCAGGGGACTAACTCAATGAAGCCTTGTGGGTAGTTTGGTGTAATAGGGTATACAGAAGTGTAGAAAGTATGGTTTAGGGGTGAAATAAAGAAAAAAACTCGTTTGAAATTAATCAATGAAGGTTTGTGGGTAGTTTGATTTTATAGGAGTGAACGCAAGAATAACAAGAGCTAAGAGCTCATATGGCAATTGTGACGAGGCTGGAAGAGCCAAAATCTCATATGGTATGAGCTCTAGCGAAATTCTAAGAATTAATAGATTGATTTAAAAGGAAAATCAGAGGTTTAATGCCGGTCGAGATTTAAAATTAGAGCTCTGAGTCACGATGTCCTTCTAAATATCAAAATTCATTAAGATCCGATCACCCACTCGTAAGTTAGAAATACCTCATTTTTTCTAATTTTCCCTCTCCCTTCAGCACCCCAGATGGTTGAATCGGTTAAAACGACTTTATCAAATCAATTTGTGCAGCTCCCTGACACGCCTACCAATTATCATCGTCCTAGCACGTCCAGAAGCACCAAACTCGCCAAAGCACTGAACCCCACCCCGTAACTCCCAAAAAGAGACCGGATCTAGTACAGTTAAGTAAATCACGTTTCTACGATAGTTGCTTATTCTACCCACCAAGTTTCATCCCGATTTCTCCACTCAAAGCGTTTTCCAAGATTTCCAGTTCCCCCTAATATCAACAGATCTGGTTGGGATTTGAAATAAGAACTCTGAGACATGAGTTCTCTCTAAATATCAGATTTCATTTATATCCGGTCACCCGTTCTGAAGTTAAAAATACCCCAATTTTTCTAATATTTCCAAATCAACACCCCCCAGCTCCTTCAAAGAGAACGGAGCCGTTCCAATTATTTCAATCACGTATCTATAACTTATGCTTATTCTTCCCATCAAGTGTCATCCCTATCTCTTCACTCTAAGAAGTTTCCAAGATTTCTGTTTCCCCCTCCAGCCCCCTATGTCCTAATTTAATGCATTATTACAAGCCAGTTCAATCAAGTGCTTACCTTGGTCTGAATACGTCATGATAGCTTGGATATATTCATAGTTTCAGTACTGGGGATGGGTATTGCCAACAAATTTTCAAGCAAAAACATAAGAAAAAAGACACGAACATAACAAGATCCAGTGTGTAAAAATTGACAAGGACATAAAGTAAGTAAAGACAAATAAAATGAAACTAATCGAAAAAGAAAATTGTTAGAAAAAAGGTAGTTCTTTTTACTAGAAAGAAAAAATAATAAAACAGCACATGAAAAAGACAAAAAAAAAGATAAATTGAAAGATCATACAAAGTCTACAATAGACTGATTTTTATTGCAGAAGGGTCTCCAGGCAGCTTAACGAGAAACTGACCACACATTTTTAACGCTTGTCCCTTATTTTTTTTATTATTATTTATTTTATTTGTACCGCACTAGTCACAGAAGTAAACGCCCATTCACCACAATTTGGTTTCGGTCACTTAAATAAGATTCAAATCAAGACAACCCCTTCCTGGTCACACCGATTTTTTCCAGTCCAAGTAATAACTGTTTATGGTCGATTGTATCAAAAGCCTTCTTCAAATCCAGGAATAAAGCAGCTGGAATCAAACCCGCTTCAAACGGCGTATTTACCCAGTCAACAAGTTTAATAGTTGCCATTTCTGTGGAATGATTTTTTCTGAAACCAAATTGAGTATTTACAAGAATTTTATTATTTTCAATGTAATCAGTTAGCCAGGATCTAATCACCATTCATATATTTTTGGAAAGAAAGGGAGGATATAAAAGGGCCTTTTGTTTGAAGGTTCGTCTCTCTTACCTCCTTTGTGCCATGGTTTTATTTTAGCGACCTTCAAAACTTCTGGGAAAATTCCTTTTCCTATAGCTTTATTAATCAAATTACATTAAACTGGTGTTATAATTGATTTAACTGATTCAGCAATCTTAAAAGAAATTTGGTCTACACCACTTGAATTTGATTGCATTTCACTCACTTCATTTATAGTACAAGCATTAAAAACCAACTGATTTTCTACTGGAACGTCCGACTGAACTATTTAGGGAGGCCGCTTAATTCTTTTTCGAGCATCATCGCAAAGTTTCGCTCCCTCACTAGAAATGTATTCACATAAATAATTTGCAGCATCCTTTGGGGTAGTCAAAGTCCCCCCCCCTCTGATTGTAATTTATTATTAACTTCTATTTTACCCTTTTGACCCAGGAGTGAATTTACCGTTTTCCATGTTCTTTTTTCACATCACATTTATGCTTCATAAATCCATATTGTAAATACATTTTTTCAGCTTTCCGTTTCAACCCGTTTAAAAGATTCCGGTATTTTTTAAATTGCCGAAAATTAATGACCGATGGTTCATCTAGGTATATTTTATACAATTAATTTTTTGAACTTAAAAAATTTAGAATACCCTGTATAATCCTTGGTTTCTTTGGGTATTTCGTTCTACCCCTTTTAAGTTTTCTAAGAGACAGCGTCTCATTCAATATCTTTGTAAATATTGCAACAAAAATATCATACGCAAGCGACTGGTTATTTTCTTCAGAAACTGGAGTAAAATCTCCATCGCCCATTTCTTTCTCAAATTTATTTTTTAAGTTATTTTTTCTTAATTCATGAAAAAACGTTTTATTTATTAACCAACCTTATTTATAATCATATAAGATATTTTTTATTTCACTAAGAAAAAAGGTGATGGATCCATCCATAAGTAAAAGATTAGCATATGAGCTTTCAAGTACCCTTCCATCCACAAATATATTATCGATCAGCGCAGACTCGTGTAGGAATAGTTAACAGGGAGTAGTAGAATGATGAAATCATCGAATTAAGAAAATCTAGACGGCTTGTACTTTTAATATGGTCAATATTGAAATCATCCATTACTACTTTATATTTACGATCATTATTAAATTTCTTAATTGAATTCTCTATCTCCTTAATAAGAACATTCGCATTAAATGATAAAGCAAGTTTTACCAAAAGCATGACCTACCTAGAAGGTTTTTTCGTACCCAAGAATGGCAGTATGCCATAATGGCCCCTAGAGGTAATATGCACAATCAGAGTTTGTTAATTTTACAGTTTCGTCACTGGTAAATTAAATACATGTAGGGTGAAGAGCGAAAATAGTATTTGCTGTAGTAATAACTCGGTAATCAAAATCAGTGTTACAGGTTTCCCCCCAGACACATTATTCTATTTCATTCAGACAGAATTTGTCTTGTCATCAATTCTGACAAAAAAATAATTGAAAAATAGTTCATTCATTGAATGTTTATGACTAAAAAATATCAAGCACGATTCAACAGGCTAGAAGCTGTTAAAATATATAAAAAAAACAACAATATTTTGCATGCACACCAATGAGGTTCGATGTATCTACAGGTGTCGACATCCCGACACTCAATATAGTCAGTAATATAGATATCATTATAGTTTCCTCTGCTTTGTACCCAAAAAATCGCGTAGTTAGGCTTTAGGACCTAACTAGATGATCTTGGTTTTACTACCAGATGGTTAGCATCTCATATCAAATGACTTAATTGGACTAATTCTTTACATACTTAAGATCAATATTTAACTTTCATGACAATATAGTTCCGACTTTAGCAATCCAAGTTAATTTTCAAAACAACTTATTGAATAAAATAACTTTTATTAGGAAACTTCATTTTCGTATATTTTCAGTAAGGCCTTTATTTTCTGCAGCAGCAATGAAGGGGGCAAGTTTAAACTGGATAAATTTAATGATATAAGAATCCAGAGTGAACCTTTCCTGATTTGAGATACCCTGTAAATGGTAACTTTTGCATTTGTAATTGAAGTTATAACAAATATGTTCCATGCCCCCCCCCCCCCCCCCAAACGGATGTCAAAGCACTGATTTAAGTAAAAATTGTTTAGAAGCAAAGTAAAGCTCACAAGCAATGGAAAAACTAAACAGATTACGGAAATAACTCCTAAACAAAAATAATGTGTTTAACAAAAGAGAGGAAAACTATATGGACCCTCTACAGGTATGAGAAACAGTTGATTAGAAAACGATACATGTATGCATTTCTTTATCATTAACTAATATGATTAAACCACAAACATCTGCATCAAGAACAACACCTATTCTTCTGGACAAAAAAAAAATTCTTATTGAACATAAGACAAATGAATAAATTAAATTACCCTTTTGCATCAATGGAATGTAAGATAGGAATGACCGAAGCTTCAACTAGACCTCCGTTGCCTGTGCAAAGGGAAGTGTTGCAGCAACTGTGCCCTGTTCCTTAGGGCACAGTTGCGGAGCAACAGTCTCCATTATGTCCTTCAGAGGACATTTTTCTAATGCGGCTTCGATTGTTTTCGAGACGCACATTTCGGGAATTATTTCCGGGAAATCTGAAAGAGATACGGAAATAACGTCTTATAGTTTTCTGCTTAACTTTTGATGGTCTAAGCTAGGAAAATATAAAACAAACCAAATTCACCAAAAAATTTAAATTGCCCCGAGGGCATGACAAAACTTCCAAATAGAAAAACCCGAAGAAGGAATTTTATTTCAGAGAAACTATTGTAAGCTCCAGTTGTTAGGAGATCGAGACCTGTCGAACCGCGTTGGAAAAAAAAATTCTAGCTGGTCCAGAACAGAAGTTACCTCTAGAACGTCGAAAACTTCGGAAATTATTTCTTAGAGAACGAAGCAACTTGGTATATAGAACACTTCACTTCTTCTTGCATACTTTTCATAGCACTACTCGATAAAAATATAAGAAACATCAAAATCGAAAATTTGAGAAAATTCCAAAAAAAAATCGGAACGAGATGGACTTTTCCGGAATTATTTCCGGGAATTCTGTAAGAGCTACGGAATTTTGTGCTCCGGTTCTCGAAGAGACAAATGAAAGTTCTACATGAGTTCAGCATAACTGTATTTCTAACAAGTTTATTTCCGAAGCTAGGGTCGTCTTAACTTGACGCCAAACATCGAACGCAGAGTTTCTAAGAAAAAAAACGGTTTTATTTTTTTTTTATGGAAAACTGTTGAAATTTTAGGAACTTCTCTGGAACTTTTTTACTCTGTTTCACGTTTCCCTTCCCTCTGAAAAATCTCAAATTTTTAACTCTTACCACTTCGGAGCTACAGGTCGCTGATCACGGTGAAAAAAAAAAAAAAAAAAAAACTCGAAAAACTACGAAAGCAGTAGTGTTGCTCCGCAACACAATTATGGATCTGTGTTCATTTAACAGACAGGAGGATTAAGCCTCCAAGCCTTGACAAATCTAATCTTCGTTTTCAAACAAGGATCCCAAGATAGGTTAAAAACTTGTAAATGAACATCTAGTATGAATAAGTCATTTCAAAAATGTATATCAATAAAAAAGTTATCAGTTCTCAGAGGTATATAAATCTTACTCCCATTGCTTTTCTTAATTTTGCATTATTATTTTCACTGTACATTAACAAAACATGCATTCCAAAAAGCAACAAATTTTGGTATTATATGCATAGACACCTGCTTGAGTGAACAACTAGACAGGCTGGTCCTTGGAAATTAACACACTTGAAGTTGACACCACTTATCCTTACCAGACTGTTCTCCGCTTAGTAGGCGTCCAGCAACGAATATATTTAAGCTAGGATAATAATCAGAAATAGAGCTTAGTCTGTTTCAAATAAAAGTATGCTAAAGATAATTTTTCTGAAAAATATTTCCGTCATTAGAGGGAATTTTTCTTGGAGGGTGAGCCACACTTACCAGTATTTTTTTTAAATCAATTGGAACTTAATAAAAACCAAGTTTTTCTTAGCTTTTTTAGAAGTGAAAAAATTAGTGTGAAGAGTATGGCATTGAGGAGGGGGACACTCTCTTCATACACGGAATAATTTTTCTGTTTGTTTTGGGTTTTAATGTTACGCCTTACTTTCAGTTGAAAAAGCTTATTTTTTTTAATGCATTAATCAGAAACACACAAACACACACACATATATATATATATATATATATATATATATATATATATATATATATATATATATATATATATATATATATATATATATATATATATGGTAACGAACTGTAGTAAGGAGTGACCCGGCTCAATAGCATCCGAAACTCTAAAAAACGGGATTTTTATACCAATGGTTATATCAAAATAATCAAATTTTAATGCTGATTTTAAATATGTAAGTTTCATCAGGATTAGTCTTACCCATCAAAAGTTAAGAGCCTGAGAAAACTTGCCTTATTTTAGAAAATAGGGGGAAACATCCCCTACACCATCAGATTCACCGTATCACAGAACCCTGCTGTATAAGTTTCAAGCTCCTATAAAAATATGAAATTTTGTATTTTTTGCCAGATGACAGATCACGAATGCGTGTTTTTATTGTTGTTTTTTTTTCCCCAGGGATGATTGTATCAACCCAGTGGTCCTAGAATGTTGCAAGGGGGCTCATTCTAAGGGGAATTAACAGTTCTAGCGCACTTTACAATTGACCAAAAAATTAGAGGGCACCTAGACCCCTCCCACGTTTATTTTTACCAAGTGACCGGATCAAAATTTTGAGAAAGCCATTCTGTGAAACAGACCTAATAGCTATATCTTTGGAAACGACTTAATCCCCCACTGTCCCCGGGGAGGGACTGCAGGTTACAAACTTTGACCATTGTTTACATAGTAATAGTTATTATGAAGTGTACAGCCGTTTTCAGGGGGGCTTTTTTGTGTTAGGGTGAGAGTGGGTTGGGGGAGGGGGTTACCTGGGAAGATCTTTCCATGGGGGAATTGATCATGAGGGAAGAGAATTTCCATGAAGGGGTATTAGGATTTTCTAGCATTGTTTAAAAAGAAACAATAGGAAATAAATTAAAAAAATTGCACCAGGAAGTATTGAGTAGCATTAAAATTTAAAACGACCATGAAATATTACGTATATAAGGGGGTTCGTCTCCTCCAAAATACCTTGCTCTTTATGCTAAAGTGTTTTTAGTAATTTCAACTATTTATTCCACGGCCTTTGTGATTCAGGGGTCATTGTTAAAAATTTGGGATAAAATTCAAGCATTGGTATGAAGAGCGAGGTATTGATGAGTGGAAAAACCCCCTCATATACGTAACAAAAATACACAAATAAAGAAGTTTGTTACGTAATTTAATTCCTAAGGTATGTATGTTTGCTACTAACAAAAATGTTCGTACAAAAAATAAAAAAAATCTAGTTGCATTTTTAAGTAACCAAAAATTGGAGGGCAGCTAGGCCCCCTCCCCCACCCCCTTTTTTTTATCAAAATCTTCCGATCAAAACTATGAGAAAGTCATTTAGCAAAAAAAAATATGCAAATTTCGTTTTAATTATTCATGTGCGGTAAGCCAAAATCAAAACATGCATTAATTCAAAACGTTCAGAAATTAAATTAAAAAAAAAGTTTTTAACTGTAATTAAGAAGCGACATTAAAACTCAAAAGTGCTACTGATTTTTTTAGTTTTTTTTTAGTACCTTCAAAAGAGCTATTTATTCTAATTAAACGGTCTTTGTGCCTCAGGGGTCATTCTTAAAGAATTGAAACAAAATTGGAACTCTAGCGTACAGAGTAAGGTAATGACAAGGGTATCAACCCTCTCATTTATATAATATTTTCTGTTTGTTTTGAATTTTAATGTTGCTCCTTACTTTCAGTTGAAAAGTTTTTTTTTAATTTATTATCAAAACAAAGTGATGAATATTTTCATCTATTAGATCTTATTTATCCTGTTTAAGTCTACCAGACTAGCGATTAGCACAGCACATTTTCACTCATTCGAAACAACTGCAGACCTTGTCGAAACTGGGTGAATTCAGTTAATCATGTTAATAAACTTCAAACTGATTCCTCTGGTCACTTTAAATTGATACCACATCAAACAAAACAAGAAACAATATGACCCTCATTCAGCAAGCTAAATTTCTTTTCTATGATTGAATTTCTAGGAAATTCTAGGAGTTTCTAGGGCCATGTTTCTAGCAATTAGTTTGGAAATATGTGTCTGCCAAGTCTTGTTTCCAAGAAATCTGTAATTAGACAAAATGATAATTACAACGTATGCTTATAAAACCAGTAATTTTGAATTCTATTTATCTATCACTCAGATAAAAAAAAACACACAAAAAAGATAATTAATTTTTGAGTCAAAAGTGTATATCGGCTCATTTCCTAGTAAAGTATGCAAAGTGGAAATATATACTTCCTGAATTTGAAGTTAGTAACAAATGATTCAGCAAATTGGTATATAGACCTATCCTTGTGTAGGGATTAAATAAAAAAAACTAGTTTTTTTAACTGAAAGTAAGGAGCGACATTAAAACTTAAAACGAACAGAAATTACTCCGTATATGAAATGGGTTGTCCCCTCCGCAGTCCCTCGCTCTTTACGCTAAAGTTTGACTCTTTGCCAGAATTCTACTTTTTAAAACAATTAAAAACTTTAGGGTAAAGAGCGTGGGACTGCGGAGGGGACAACCCATTTCATATACGGAGTAATTTCTGTTCGTTTTAAGTTTTAATGTCGCTCCTTACTTTCAGTTAAAAAAACTAGTTTTTTTTATTTAATTTCTGAACGTTTTTGAATTAATGCATGTTTGATTTTGGCTCTCCGCACATAAATTATTGAAATGAAATTAGTATATTAATTTTTTTTGGCTAAATGGCTTTCTCTTAGTTTTGATCAGACGATTTTGAGAAATAAGGGGTGGGGAAGGAGGCCTAGCTGCCCTCCAATTTTTCGGTTACTTAAAAAGGCTACTAGAACTTTTAATATTCAACGAACGTTTTTATTAGTAAAAAATATACGTAACTTAAGAATTAACTTACGTAACAAACTTTTATATTCTTATATTTTTATTATGTGTACGAGGGGGTTTGTACCCTCGTTAATACCTCGCTCTTTACACTAAATCGTAAGTTTTGTCCCAATTCTTTAAGAATGACCCCTGAATCAAAAAGGCCGTAGAATAAATAGTTGAAATCACTAAAAATATTTTAGCATCAAGAGCGAGGTATCTATCTCCTCCTAAATACCTCGCTCTTTATGCTAAAGTATTTTTAGAACCCCTCATATGCGTAATAATCTCTGTTCGTTTTAAATTTCAATGCTATTCCTTACTTTCATTTGAAAAAACGTTTTCATGTTTATTTTTTCATTGTTTTTTTTATAGTAATGCTAGAAAATCCTGCGCCCTTTTCATTGAATTTTTCTTCCCCCATGACATATTCCTCAAAGGAAAGATCCTCCCACAAAGCCCTCTCCCATCAACCCCACCCCCCAAACCAAAAAATCCCCATGAAAACGTCTGTACACTTCCCAATAACCATTACTATATGTAAACACTGGTCAAAGTTTGTAACTTGCAGCCCCTCCGTCAGGGATTGTGGGGGAGTAAGTCATTCCCAAAGACATAGTTATTATGGTTTTCGACTATGCTAAACAAAATGGCTATCTTAAAATTTTAATCTGTTGACTTTTGGAAAAAAATGAGCATGGGAGGGGGCCTATTTGCTCTCCAATTTTTTGGTCACTTAAAAAGGGCACTAGAACTTTTCATTTCCGTTAGAATGAGCCCTCTCGCGACATCCTAGGACCACTTGGTCGATAAGATGACCCCTGGGAAAAAAACAAAAAAAGCAAACAAATAAATAAACACGCACCCGTGATTTGTCTTCTGGCAAAAAATACAAAATTCCACATTTTTTAGATAGGAGCTTGAAATTTTCGCTATAGAGTTCTCTGATATACCGAATGCGATAGTGTGATTTTCGTTAAGATTCTGTGACTTTTAATGGATGTTTCCCCCTTTTTTCCAAAACAGGGCAAATTTTCTCAGGCTCGTAACTTTTGATGACAAAGACTAAATTAATTGAAACTTAATATTTAGAATCAGCGTAAAAATTCGAATCTTTTGATGTATCTTTTAGCATCAAAATTCCGTTTTTTAGAGTTTCGTTTACTATTGAGCCGGGTCGCCCCTTACTACAGTTCCTTACCACGAACTGTTTGAAAAGAAAATAATTCGGTATTTCGGGGCTTCTGACATTATTACTCCTTTGCGGAAGTTAGGCTCAAAATTGAAAAAGGATTATATTTTTTCTCTGGGCCCCTTCCACCTCTTAGTTCGTTTATTTTCCCGTTAGTTTTCACCTGTTTTCGCTTTATAGTTGTGTTATATCTTAGCAGTTCTTTCGTTAGTTGAGTTATGGTTGTGGTATATATGTTTTATCGCTCGTATAGTTGTGTTATTTTCAAATTATACTCCATAATAGAGAGGCTCCGAACACCCAGCATTGTATATTAAGCTCTTAATTTGACGTTTTTTTCTAACGTGACCAGATTCGTCCTGCGCCCTTTTCGTTGAATTTTTTTCCCCCATGGCATATTTCTGCAAGGAAAGATCCTCCCACATAACCCCCTCCCTCAACCCTACCCCCAAAACCAAAAAAATCCCCCTGAAAACGTCTGTACACTTTCCAATAACCATTATTATATGTAAACACTGGTTGAAGTTTGTAACTTGCAACCCCTCCCCCAGGGGCTGTGGGGGAGCAAGTCATCCCCAAAAACATAGTTATTATGATTTTCGACTATGCTAAACAAAATGGCTTTCTCAAAATTTTGATCCGTTGACTTTGGGAAAAAAATGAGCGTGGGAGGGGGCCTAGATGCCCTCCAATTTTTTTGGTCACTTAAAAAGGGCACTAGAACTTTTCATTTCCGTTAGAATGGGCCCTCTTGCGACATTCTAGGACCACTTGGTCGATACGATGACCCCTGGAAATAAAAAACAAAAAAAAAAACAAACAAATAAACACGCACCCGTGATTTGTCTTCGGGCAAAAAATGCAAAATTCCACATTTTTGTAGATAGGAGCTTGAAACTTCTACAGTAGGGTTCTCTGATACGCTGAATCTGATGGTGTCATTTTCGTTAAGATCCTACGACTTTTAGGGGGTGTTTCCCCCTATTTTCCTAAATAAGGCAAATTTTCTCAGGCTCGTAACTTTTGATGGCTAAGACTAAACTTGATGAAACTTATATATTTAAAATCAGCATTAAAATGCGATTCTTTTGATGTAGCTATTGATATCAAAATTCAATTTTTTAGAGTTTTGGTTACTATTGAGCCGGATCGCTCCTTACTACAGTTCGTTACCACGAACTGTTTGATAACTACAGGTGGCTTATTCGATCAGAAATTGAAACTTCTAGCTCTTTTTTTTTGTTAAAAGTGATCAATGACCAGCTGGCTGGCCCAAACCCCAATTTCTCAAAGGGCAACCGGTCAATGGAGATAGCCATTTTGTTCAAAGTAGTTCAAAGGCCAAATAACTATGCTTCCGAGGTTGACCCTCCTCGCACAGCCTCAGGGCAATAGCTCTGATTTACGGGACTTAATTATAGTTACTTTAATACTCGGACTTAGTACTTTACGTGGTAACTTCGATTTACGGTGCAAGAACTGTAAGTTGTGCAAGTTGCTTATTGTTACTTTGTTTACTTTGATCCTTTCTTTAGTTTGATACTTAAGTACTTTCATACTAGTTTTGATGCTTTGATGAAAGAATGATGTTGAAAAAAATTCTTATTTTGAAATAAGGAGTTTTTTTTTAAACTTGAAACTTTTGGCAATCAAAAACGAATTATTTAAAAAAAAAATACTTTTCAAAAGTTTTTCTCCTAATTGTTTCTGAAAGAATTAGAGTTATGTACTTCTAATGAATAATATCTTCACTACAAACAAGAGTAATGGTTACTGTCCGTTTCCCAAACGGTAGAAGTATTATTCTCTTACTTAAATAACCAAGTCTCTTACTTAGAATTAAATAAAAAAAACAAGTTTTTTCAACTGAAAGTAAGGAGCGACATTAAAACTTAAAACGAACAGAAATTACTTCGTATATGAAAGGGGCTGCTTCCTCATCAACGCCCCGCTCTTTACACTAAAGTTTGACTCTTTCTCTCAACTCTTCTTTTTAAAACAGTAAAAAACTTTAGCGTAAAGAGCGGGGCGTTGATGAGGAAGCAGCCCCTTTAATATACGAAGTCATTTCTGTTCGTTTTAAGTTTTAATGTCGCTCCTTACTTTCAGTTGAAAAAACTTGTTTTTTTTTATTTAATTTCTGATCGTTTTTGATTCAATGCATGTTTTGATTTGGGCTTTCCGCAGAGGAATAATTAAAATGAAATTTGCGTTTTTTTTTTTTATTGGCTCAATGGTTTTTTCATAATTTTGATCGAATGATTTTGATAAAAAAAAAAGAGCGAGGGAGGAGCCCTAGTTGCCCTCCAATTTTTGGTTAATTAAAAAGGCAACTAGAACTTTTAATTTTTACGAATCTTTTTATTAGTAAAAGATATAATTTTGTCCAATTCATTAAGAATGACCCCTGAATCACAAAAGCCGTAGAATAAATAGTTGACATTACTAAAAATACTTTAGCGTAAAGAGCGAGGTACTAGGAGGAGGTGAGCTCCTCATATGGGTAATAATTTCTGTTCGTTTTAAGTTTTAATGCTGCTCTTTACTTCCAGCTGAAAAAAACTTTTTCATATTTATTTTTTCATTGTTTTTTTTAAGTAATGCTAGTAAATCCTGCGCTCCATTCATGGACATTTTCATCCCCCATGACAGTTTTCTCTATGGAAAGCTCCCCCAGCATATCCCCCTCTTCTCAACCCCTCCCCTCATCTAAACAATCCTCCTGAAAACGCCTGTACACTTCCAAATAACCATTGTTATATTCAAGCAGGTAAAAGTTTATAACTTGTAGCCCCTCCCACGGGGACTGTGGGGAGTAAGTCGTCCCCAAAGACATAGTTATAAGGTTTTTCGACAACGCCAATAAAATGGCTATCTCAGAATTTTGATCCGGTGACTTTGGGAAAATAATTAGCGCGGGAGGGGGCCTAGGTGCCCTCCAATTTTTTTTGTCACTTAAAAAGGGCACTAGAACTTTTCATTTCCGTTAGAATGAGCCCTCTTGCTACATTCTAGGACAACTGGGTCGATACTATCACCCCTGGGAAAAAAACAAACAAACAAATAAACACGCATCCGTGATCTGCCTTCTGGCAAAAATACAAAATTCCACATTTTTGTAGATAGGAGCTTGAAACTTGAGGTATAGATCTGAATACGGATTGTTTTTCCCATGGACAATTATATGTTGCATGTTCAAGAGTCGGTAAACCTGACAATCTATTTATATGCACAGACAATGGGACAGCGAAGAATGTTGTATATTCGTAAGTTTTTCGTAGTTAAAAACATATATATATATATATATATATATCTATCTATATTCACACGTGGGACACAGGGACACAACTACAATGGCGCGTAACTAATATGGCGCGTAACGACTTACGCGCATGGAGGGGGGGGCTTGGGGGGCGCGAAGCACCCCAACAAACTGGGTGCTGGGGTGGCGCTAAGCACCACCCCAACAGCTAGTATCAAATGAAAATAAACAGAATTCCCGTATAAAAAATGCCCAACACTAAATGTTCCCTGTATCGTTCTTTCATTTTTTTTTATCAGACTAAGACTAACAATAAGCGCAGATTGCACATAAAAATGAGAAATATGAAGAATGAGGCAAGAAAATTGAGGATTAGAAGAGTGAGAAATATGAAATGAGACATGAAAATATAGAATTAAAATAAGAAGAATAAGCACAGAAGAATTAGAAATGTATAATAACCTTGATTAGGACCAGCAAAACCAGTTGAAAAACTTTTCAAAAGCTCAGGTCTTCCAGGTTCATGCACAGCTCCCTCAGTCCCATCATTTAGTTGAATAGCATCGGAAGAAGTCCAAGCCGGAGTCTGAATCAGCTGTTGATTCACCTGTTCATCTCCAGAGCATGACAATTGTTTCTGAGATCCTTCCCCGATTCGTTGATTAAGGAGAATGATCTTCTCTCTGGGATGAGTTGTAACAGCTGTTGTAAGTGGATGTTTGAGGCAGTACTGGAAAAATTGAGAAATAAAAACATTTGTATTTGTGCTTTGGATCTTTCGAAAGCGTTTGATAGTGTGGTTCATAGTCGGCTCCTTTTTTCTGTGTATAATTCTGGGGTCAATCTCTTTGTTATAATACTTCTTAGGTTTTGGTATTCAAATTCTTTTCTTCAATTAAGATCTACACTAGACACTTTCATAAGGGTACGAAGAAGAGTTAGGGAGGGCGGTGTTCTGTCCCCTACGCTTTTTAAGATTTGTATTTCTAGTGTGCTGGCTAAGATTTCAGGTACATGCCTTTCTGGTCTTGTGGATGTTTCTTATCTTGCGTATTCTGACGACTTGCTTCTGATTAGCCGTTCCAAAATTTGTCTTTCTAAATGGTCTCTTTAGTTTCTGATGTTTTCTCTGATATTAGCCTTTCACTTAATATAGATTAATGCGAGTTTCTTCCCTATAACTCTACTGCTGCTACTCCCCTTCACTGTAATAACTTCACTATCGCTCTTGTTGATTGTATTTGTTGGCTTGGTACCTATAGTACTAACAATCTTTGGAGCTTACGTCAGCGCACTGTTTGTGATATAAGTAAAAAGATTCAGATTAGCTATGCAAAAATTGTTGCAAACAGAAGGAAGTATAATAGACGTGCACTGGACAAACTCAATTCTACTTTCTGTGATCATTCTGTCCTTTATGCTTCTGGTCTTTTCCCCCTTCTTAATAATGCTAATTTAAAAAGAATTCGGATAAATTATTTCAAATTTGGCAAAATTCTTCTGTATCTTCCACTTTGGACAAAAAACCGGACTCTTGTTAGAAAGTTTTCAGTTTCTGATATAACTTTAAAGTTGGAGATTCTTCACAGAAAACTCTCCAGTACAGCTTCTGCGCCCCTATCCCCTCACCACCGTCTTATCTGTTTTTTTCGTTAATTTTGTGTGTGTACTTGTTTTTATCTTTGTGTCTTTTTTACATTTATTCTTACTCCGCCATATTTACTTTTTGTATAGTGTGGGTGAAAAATAAATTAAATTAATCCCCCAAAACTCAGCAATTCAAGATTTTGAAACACATCCAGTAAATCAAGCATCCAAAAAATCAAGGAGTATAAAAGCTACGAGGAGAATACGAAAGATCCTTTCTTTTTATTCATAAGTTTGGTTCCATTGTTGTTCATGAATTTGACGTATGGACGATTTAAAAGATCAAAGCAAATTATATTTAAAAAATCCAATGAAAATTAAGGCCTAGAAAAAGAAGAAAGTAACTCACAGGGGTGGTTGTACTAATCAAGTTCAATAGAGGCGGTAAAACGTTGCATCTAAAACTTCATCTCGAAGAACAGCTCCGTCACCGGCTATATTTCCAAGGGCACAAACTGCTTGTTCGGCAACATTCGTATGACGAGAAGTAAGAAGAGAGACGAACGCAGGTATGGCACCATACATAACCACAGTTCTTGTTTGCTCAGAAGTCCCAAAAGCGATATTTGTTAAGGCCCAACCAGCTTCAAACTGAAGTTCCGGCCTAAAAAACAATCTGTCAGTTTTTGCTCTCTCTTACTCTATTAAAGAGACATCTAAAAATTAACACCACACAGTTTAATTACGAACGGATATAGCGTCAAATAAGCAGAGGAGGTTTAAAGAGACTATTAGATAATAACTTATAAATACAATAGACAAAGTGCTTATGGTTTAGACACTATTATAAGATAGGTTTAAATCACACGTAGTAAATTCAGACCTTTGCATGCCCGAAGTTAGTTATTTCTTTTGGTTTTATTTCATTTTTTAAGTATGAATTTGTTCAATTTTGTGTTTTCGTAGCTTTATTAAACCGACTTTTTTCCCATAGTTTACCCACTTTTTTTCCTTTCTGCCGAAAATAACTTGGCTTATGACTTTGACGAAATATTTGCTACTGGTTGAAGATGTTTCCCCCTTTTTTTTATTGACCTGCCTACATAGGCACTTAGCTACTAAGATAAATAAAGTCATGGAAGATCAAAGTGTCAGGGGTCTGGGCCCAAATTAGCACCTGCCTTCACCCGTAAACAAATCAAAGCCTATTTATCATAACTAAAAAAGAAATGAGCGTTAATCAAATTTATGTGCCCTAAACTAAATACTAATCTAACAAAACCTGAATTGATTTACATTAAAAAAATTTCTACCTATAGCATTTCAGAGTAGCTTCAATTTTAAGTGTCCCCTCAAATACCTATATATGTGAAAAATTCATATAAATATATGGGGGGGGGGGGCTACCAAGTATTTTTCAACGTGTATAGGGGAGGGGGTGAATTTTGTCGGTTTTCAAATATTTTGAATGAAAATACAAAAAGGCTTATGACCTATGATATATTTATGATCTATTAGATAGATCTATTACATTAATATATGATATATATGTGATCAAT
Organism: Artemia franciscana; assembly: GCF_032884065.1. NCBI lineage: Eukaryota > Metazoa > Arthropoda > Branchiopoda > Anostraca > Artemiidae > Artemia > Artemia franciscana. The sequence goes on from NC_088864.1 coordinate 52,724,784, forward strand.
AAGACCTATTATGATTGACTGATATTTCAAGAGAATACTGTTTGCCGCTCGGTGCGTCAGCACTGAAGTAGCAACGGCAAAAACACTCGGTAAGAAACACCAAATTTGTCTCGGGCCTAATATTTACTACCGACTCACAAAATTGGTGGGTATGAAGGAATGGCGGTTCTCCCACTCTGAGATTGGCCCAAAAGATATTCCTCAGCTAGACAAAAAAATGATATAAATAAGCACTTTTTCATATTTGACACTCCCCACCCTCCCCAAAATCCTTTTTTCTGCTACGGACCGTATATTTATGCTAGTATTTGAATATTTATGAAAAACTTGAGATGGTCTTTGTATTACTGAGATGTATTATCTGATGAACAGGAGAGTGCTAAGAGAAAGTTTTCTTTTTTTCTGAAATGCTCATACTTTTGTACATACGATGCATATAACACAGGACAGTAAACTCTAACTCTAGCCTCCTATTAACCTTCAAACAAAAATTCTCCTTTTTGTAACCAGCGACGTTGAAAATTAATCATTTGGGTCATAATATGGAGAAGGATACAGCTTACATGATCATACCACTTAATATATTCACTTTTTTACAATCGTCTAGAAAAGCGACAATGACAGTTAACACCATTAGATATTTTGTTACAGGAATCTAGTGGGCTTTTATCTTGCATGGTTGTTGTTACAATCTATATCTTGCAGACAACTATGTACTCTTTTTTTTTAAATCTCAAAGATCACAACTATATCATCTTGATTTACATCACTGGAGACATCAACTTAAAGATTAACTCAGGCATTGTAAGTTATTCCCTGGGGCATACAAGGTTCTTATGGAAGGAATGCTCGTATAAACTTCAGAGAGGGCTCATTTGATTGGAAACTGTTAAGTTCCAGCTCCCTTTTTAAGAGTCAAAAGAAATTCGAGGCCAACTAATCCCTCCACACCCTTTTTTCCCGAATACCATCCGATAAAAATTTTAAGATAGCCATTTTATTGAAAATAGTTCAAAGGTCAGATTAGAAAATCTGCTATGTCGACCCGGGGCAGGCATTGTAAGTTATGCTCTAGGGGTATATTTGGTTCTTATGGAAGGGATGCTCGTATAAACTTCGGAACAAACTCATTTGATTGGAAAATGAAAGTTCTAGTTAACTTTTAAGAGTCAAAAGTTAACAGAGGGCATCTACCCCCCTCCCCCTGAGACAAACATCGTCTTTTCCTCAAATGCATCAAATGAAAATTTTCAGATAGCCCGTTTGTTTGAAATAGTCCAGCGATAAGATAAAAAAACTTTTGTCAACATGCCCCCCCCCCCAGTCCGAGGAAGAGGCGGTGGGGGCATACAAGGTTTCTATGGAAGGGGTCGTCGCATAAACTTTGGAGTAGACTCAAATGATTAGAAACTCAAAGTTCTAATTCACCGCTTAAGAGTCAAAAGTGATCCGATGGCGTTTAGCCCCCCTCCCTCCCAACCTTCTTTTACCCAAATACGTCCAATCGAATTTTTTATAGCCAATTTGTTCAAAATAGACCAAAGATAATATAACAAAAAATCAAGGGATAAAACCGCCCCCCCCCCCAGAATTCAGGGGCAAATGTTGTAAAATATTCCCTGGGGGTATATAAGGTTCTTATGGAAGGGATGGTCACACCAACGTTGGAGGAGGCTTATTCGATTCTAAATCAGAATTTCTAATGCCTTTCTCAAGGGTCAAATGTGGTCAGAGGGCAACTACCCCCCCCCCCCCCAAGCTTTTTTACCCACATGCATCCAATCAAAATTTTGAGATACTATTTTGTTCAAGACAGTTTAAAGATTAAATAACAAAACTCCGGGGTCGACAAATCCCCCCAGAGCGCATGAGCAAGTGTTGTAAGCTATTCCCCGATGGCATATAAGGTTTTATGTAAGGGGCGGTCTTGGAAACTTCAGAAATGGCTCGTTTGAATGGAAATTGAAAATTCTAGTTACCTATTTAAGAGTCAGCAAAAGTGATCGGATGGCATCCACCCCCTCCCCACACCTTTCCTCCAAAAACACCTGATAAAAATTTTGAAATAGCCATTTTGTTCAAAATACTCAAAAATTAGAGGTTGAGAAATCCTCCATAGCACCCGGGACAAGAATTGCAACTTAGGTAAGTTCTTAAGAATCGGAAGCGATCAAAACGTAACAAGCCCCCCCCCCTCCCCCTGTGTCTTTTTTTTCCAAATGCATCTAATTGAAAAAGCCTAAAATTTTGAAAAAGCCTTTCTGTTCAAAATAGACCAAAATTCATATTACTAAAACTTAGGGGTTGATAAATCTTCCTAAGCCCCCAGGACAAGGATTGTAACTAATGTAAGTGGCCTACTATTAGAATATGAGGTTCTGTGGAAGGGGTGGTCGTATTAACTTTGCAGGTGGCTCATTCGATCAGAAATTGAAACTTCTAGCTCTTTTTTTTTGTTAAAAGTGATCAATGACCAGCTGGCTGGCCCAAACCCCAATTTCTCAAAGGGCAACCGGTAAATGGAGATAGCCATTTTGTTCAAAATAGTTCAAAGGCCAAATAACTATGCTTCCGAGGTTGACCCTCCTCCCACAGCCTCAGGGCAATAGCTCTGATTTACGGGACTTAATTATAGTTACTTTAATACTCAGACTTAGTACTTTACGTGGTAACTTCGATTTACGGTGCAAGAACTGTAAGTTGTGCAAGTTGCTTATTGTTACTTTGTTTACTTTGATCCTTTCTTTAGTTTGATACTTAAGTACTTTGATACTAGTTTTGATGCTTTGATGAAAGAATGATGTTGAAAAAAAAATCTTATTTTGAAATAAGGAGTTTTTTTTAAACTTGAAACTTTTTGCAATCAAAAACGAATTATTAAAAAAAAAATACTTTTCAAAAGTTTTTCTCCTAATTGTTTCTGAAAGAATTAGGGTTATGTACTTCTAATGAATGATATCTTCACTACAAACAAGAGTAATGGTTACTGTCCGTTTCCCAAACGGTAAAAGTGTTATTCTATTACTTAAATAACCAAGTCTCTTACTTAGAATTAAATAAAAAAAAACAAGTTTTTTCAACTGAAAGTAAGGAGCGACATTAAAACTTAAAACCAACAGAAATTACTTCGTATATGAAAGGGGCTGCTTCCTCATCAACGCCCCGCTCTTTACACTAAAGTTTGACTCTTTCTCTCAACTCTTCTTTTTAAAACAGTAAAAAACTTTAGCGTAAAGAGCGGGGCGTTGATGAGGAAGCAGCCCCTTTCATATACGAAGTAATTTCTGTTCGTTTTAAGTTTTAATGTCGCTCCTTACTTTCAATTGAAAAAACTTGTTTTTTTTATTTAATTTCTGATCGTTTTTGAATCAATGCATGTTTTGATTTGGGCTCTCCGCAGAGGAATAATTAAAATGAAATTTGCGTTTTTTTTTTTATTGGCTAAATGGTTTTTTCATAATTTTGATCGAATGATTTTGATAAAAAAAAGAGCGAGGGAGGAGCCCTAGTTGCCCTCCAATTTTTGGTTAATTAAAAAGGCAACTAGAACTTTTAATTTTTACGAATCTTTTTATTAGTAAAAGATATAATTTTGTCCAATTCATTAAGAATGACCCCTGAATCACAAAAGCCGTAGAATAAATAGTTGACATTACTAAAAATACTTTAGCGTAAAGAGCGAGGTATTAGGAGGAGGTGAGCCCCTCATATGGGTAATAATTTCTGTTCGTTTTAAGTTTTAATGCTGCTCTTTACTTCCAGCTGAAAAAAAACTTTTTCAGATTTATTATTTTTTTTTTTTTTTAAGTAATGCTACTAAATCCTGCGCTCCCTTCATGGACATTTTCATCCCCCATGACAAATTCCTCGATGAAAAGCTCCCCCAGCATATCCCCCTCTTCTCAACCCCTCCCCTCAACCAAAAAATCCTCCTGAAAACGCCTGTACACTTCCCAATAACCATTGCAATATGCAAGCAGGTCAAAGTTTATAACTTGTAGCCCCTCCCACGGGGACTGTGGGGAGTAAGTCGTTCCCAAAGACATAGTTATGAGGTTTTTCGACTACGCCAATAAAATGGCTATCTCAGAATTTTGATCCGGTGACTTTGGGAAAATAATTAGCGCGGGAGGGGGCCTAGGTGCCCTCCAATTTTTTTGGTCACTTAAAAAGGGCACTAGAACTTTTCATTTCCGAATGAACCCTCTTGCAACATTCTAGGACAACTGGGTCGATACTATCACCCCTGGGAAAAAAACAAAAAACAAACAAATAAACACGCATTCGTGATCTGCCTTCTGGCAAAAAAATACAAAATTCCACATTTTTGTAGATAGGAGCTTGAAACTTGAGGTATAGATCTGAATACGGATTGTTTTTCCCATGGACAATTATATGTTGCATGTTAAAGAGTCGGTAAGCCTGACAATCTATTTATATGCACAGACAATGGGACAGCGAAGAATGTTGTATATTCGCAAGTTTTACGTAGTTAAAAACATATATATATATCTATCTATATTCACACGTGGGACACAGGGACACAACTACAATGGCGCGTAACTAATATGGCGCGTAACGACTTACGCGCACGGGGAGGGGGGCTTGGGGGGGGGCGAAGCACCCCCACAAACTAGGTGTTGGGTTGGCGCTAAGCACCACCCCAATAGCTAGTATCAAATGAAAATAAACAGAATTCCCGTATAAAAAATGCCCAACATTAAATGTTCCCTGTATCGTTCTTTGATTTTTTTTTTTATCAGACTAAGACTAACAATAAGCGCAGATTGCACATAAAAATGAGAAATATGAAAAATGAGGCAAGAAAATTGAGGATTAGAAGAGTGAGAAATATGAAATGAGACATGAAAATGTAGAATTAAAATAAGAAGAATAAGCACAGAAGAATTAGAAATGTATAATAACCTTGATTAGGACCAGCAAAACCAGTTGAAAAACTTTTCAAAAGCTCGGGTCTTCCAGGTTCATGCACAGCTCCCTCAGTCCCATCATATAGTTGAATAGCATCGGAAGAAGTCCAAGCCAGAGTCTGAATCAGCTGTTGATTCACCTCCAGTTGATTCCTGTTCATCTCCAGAGCTTGACAATTGTTTCTGAGATCCTTCCCCGATTCGTCGATTAAGGAGAATGATCTTCTCTCTGGGATGAGTTGTAACAGCTGTTGTAAGTGGATGTTTGAGGCAGTACTGGAAAAATTGAGAAATAAAAACATTTGTATTTGTGCTTTGGATCTTTCGAAAGCGTTTGATAGTGTGGTCCATAGTCGGCTCCTTTTTTCTGTGTATAATTCTGGGGTCAATCTCTTTGTTATAATACTTCTAAGGTTTTGGTATTCAAATTCTTTTCTTCAATTAAGATCTACACTAGACACTTTCATAAGGGTACGAAGATGAGTTAGGTAGGGCGGTGTTCTGTCCCCTACGCTTTTTAAGATTTGTATTTCTAGTGGGCTGGCTAAGATTTCAGGTACATGCCTTTCTGGTCTTGTGGATGTTTCTTATCTTGCGTATGCTGACGACTTGCTTCTGATTAGCCGTTCCAAAATTTGTCTTTCTAAATGGTCTCTTCAGTTTCTGATGCTTTCTCTGATATTAGCCTTTCACTTAATATAGATAAATGTGAGTTTCTTCCCTATAACTCTACTGCTGCTACTCCCCTTCACTGTAATAACTTCACTATCCCTCTTGTTGATTGTATTCGTTGGCTTGGTACCTATATTACTAACAATCTTTGGAGCTTACGTCAGCGTACTGTTTGTGATATAAGTAAAAAGATTCAGATTAGCTATGCAAAAATTGTTGCAAACAGAAGGAAGTATAATAGACGTGCGCTGGCCAAACTCAATTCTACTTTCTGTGATCATTCTGTCCTTTATGCTTCTGGTCTTTTCCCCCTTCTTAATAATGGTAATTTAAAAAGAATTCAGATAAATTATTTCAAATTTGGCAAAATTCTTCTGTATCTTCCACCTTGGACAAATTCCAAATCCCCCATGACAAATTCCTCGATGGAAAGCTCCCCCAGCATATCCCCCTCTTCTCAACCCCTCCCCTCAACCAAAAAAAAACTCCAGAAAACGCCTGTACACTTCCCAATAACCATTGCTGTATGCAAGCACGGTCAAAGTTTATAACTTGTAGCCCCCCCACGGGGACTGTGGGGGAGTAAGTCGTCCCCAAAGACATAGTTATAAGGTTTTTCGACTACGCTAATAAAATGGCTGTCTCAGAATTTTGATCCGGTGACTTTGGGAAAATAATTAGCACGGGAGGGGGCCTAGTTTCCCTACAATTTTTTTGGTCACTTAAAAGGGCACTAGAACTTTTCATTTCCGTTAGAATGAGCCCTCTTGCATCATTCTAGGACAACTGGGTCGATACGATCACCCCTGGGGAAAAAAAAACCAAAAAACAAACAAACAAACAAACAAACACGCATCCGTGATCTGCCTTCTGGCAAAAAATACAAAATTCCACATTTTTGTAGATAGGATCTTGAAACTTCTACAGTAGGGTTCTCTGATACACTGAATCTGATGGTGTAATTGTCGTCAAGATTCTATTACTTTTAGGGGGTGTTTCACCCTATTTTCTAAAATAAGGTAAATTTTCTCAGGCTCGTAACTTTTGATGGGTAAGACTAAACTTGATGAAACTTATCAATCAGACTTATGAATTGACTGAAATCAGCATTAAAATGCAATTCTTTTGATGTAGCTATTGATATCAAAATTCCATTTTTTAGAGTTTTGGTTACTATTGAGCCGGGTCGCTCCTTACTACAGTTCGTTACCACGAACTGTTTGATTATCATTCCCTTACTTCCTTGGATTTTACGTGTTTTTGAATGTTACAAAGTTCTACAAAATTAGCTTACCTTTTTTTTTAATATAAAAATTGGGACAACAGATTTCACAGACAAGTGAGAATGGGATTAAGGATTGGTTGTTAGACTGTGGTTGTCTTCAGGGAGTAGGGGTTATGTACTTCTAAATATACAAATACACAATTACGAAATATATACGAATAAACAATTTGTTAATACACAATAACTAACGCAAGGAGTAAAAGCAAAATGCAATTCCGTAATGATTGCTTTAATCGCAAATAGTTGACTCTCCATCCTCAGTTAAGTTACACAGGGCACAATTTTTCACTCCACAATAAGAAATACTACACACTTTTCCCTAAAAATACCTGAAACTATGTTCGAAAAAATAAGGAAAGAGCAACAATGGGATCTTACCTTCTGATCTTTTCCTTTATTTTTGAAGAGACGCGTATGATCGCTATCGGCCATTTCGATAATGAACTTTCCTAGTACACTGCCGAAGGAAAAGTAAATTTGGAAGGTAAGAGTTTCAACAGAAGCAAAAAATTAAGGAGATGTAACGCGCACCATTAATACTACAAATGATATATTGTACTTAACCCTAGCAGACAGATTTGGGCTGTTCATATGCCACTTTGGCCGAGTTCATCAATACGAACAAGGAAGAATTTTAATAAGATTAATTGTTGGTTCTAAATTTTAATAGTTATTTTTTTAAGAATACATTTCTTTAAAAAAAAACTTTAAATTATTTAGTTCACGATGATGAAAAAACTTCATTTTTTTGTACTAATCCTTATTTTTGGCAATATCAAGATGAAAATGTAAAATAAAAAACAACCTAGTAATTTGATGCTAATACCTCAAAATCGTAAAGAGGGGACGAGTACTGATAGGATTCTGAAAAGCTTACTTGTTTTGCATGGATTTGTGTCTTACATAAATGTATTTATTCATTAAACAGTCAAATTATTTTGACATGTAAAACAAATTCTACATAAATTAAACCCTCGGATAAATTAAAACTACAATATATATATATATATATATATATATATATATATATATATATATATAATGCTCCCTGCCACCCCCTCGGTCACAAGGAGCACTAAAAAAAGACTAGCAGCTGGAGTTTCACCCTTGAACTAGAGGATCATTGAGCCATACCGTAAAGGGCGGATATTGGTATTTTTTGCCAGAAGACCGATCATGGGTGCGTGTTTATTTATTAGTTGTTTTTTTTTCAGGGGTGATCCTATCGACCCAGTGGTCCTAGAATGTTGCAAGAGGGCTCATTCTAACGAGAATTAAAAGTTATAGAGCCCTTTTTAAGTGACAAAAAAATTGGAGGGCACTTAGGCCCCCTAATCTCAAATTTTGAGATAGCCACTTTATTCACCATAGTTGAAAAACCTAACAACTATGTCTTTGGGGACGACTTACTCCCCCACAGTCCCCGTGGGAGGGGCTACAAGTTACAAACTTTGACCAGTTTTTACATATAGTAATGGTTATTGGGAAGTGTACAAACGTTTTTAGGGGATTTTTTTTGGTTTGGGGGGGGTGACTACTCGGGAGGATCTTTCCATGGAGGAATTTACAAAGGGGGAAAAGAGAATTTCAAATGAAGGGAGTCCAGGATTGTCAAGCATTATTTAAAAAAAAAGGAAAAATAAATATGAAAAGTTTTTTCACCTGAAAGTAAGCATTAAAACTTAAAACGAACAAAAATTATTACGCATATGGGGGGCTCACCTCCTCGTAAAACCTCGCTCTTTACGCTAAAGTATTCTTAGTAATCAACTATTTATTCTACGGCCTTCGTGATTAAGGGGTCATTCTTAAGGAATTGGGACAAAATTTAAGCTTTAGTGTAAAGAGCAAGGTATTGACGATGAGGTGAACCCCCTCATATACGTAGTAAAACATACGAATATAGAAGTTCGTTACGTAAGTTAATTCATAAGTTACGTATATTTTTTACTAATGAAAACGTTCGTAATAAAATAAAAGTTCTAGTTGCCTTTTTAAGTAATCAAAAATCGGAGGGTAACTAGGCCTCCTCCCCCGCTCCTTTTTTCTCAAAATCTTCCAACTAAAACTATGAGAAAGCCATTCAGCCAAAATCAAAACATGCATTAATTCAAAAACGTTCAGAAATTAAATAAAAAAAAAACAATTTTTTTTTAACTGAAAGTAAGGAGCAACATTAAAACTCAAAACGAACAGAAATTACATCGTATATGTAAGGGGCTTTTCCTCCTCAACACCCCGCTCTTTACGCCAAAGTTTTTTACTGTTTTAAAAAGTAGAGTTAAGAGAAGTCAAACTTTAGCGTAAAGAATGGGGCGTTGAGGAGGAAAAGCCCCCTTATATATACGGATAAATTTCTATTCGTTTTAAGTTTTAATGTCGCTCGTTACTTTCAGTTAATTAAAGTAGCAGATACGGGAACTCATTAAATTACAAACAACTTATTCAGCTGATGGTTCTTCGATTGCCCGATCAAATGTATTATTTGGAAAACATATAAAAGCTAACATCAGAATAGAAAGACAAGCAAAATGTACAAAATAAATCATACACGACTCATCAAGCGGAGTTTCCTCCTTTTACTTCAATCAAATCACTTGTTATCATTCAACGTTTGCATTAGCGAAACGACATATTTATTACAGCGTGTTAAGCTATTTAAAAAGGCATAACAAAAGTGCATTTTTACAGAGTGAATTGTAAGTAGAATAGGATTCCCAGCCTCTTTACATGCACATACTCCTCGAATTGCCGCATCCACTCGACCGCTGATTATCAGTGTTCCACTGAACTCCTCGAATCCCTGTTATTAATGTTTATTTATCAGAAAATTCTGCGAGATCACCATGGAGTACTCTTGATTTTACTGAGACCGATATTCCAAAGAACTTAGCACTAGCGAAAAACCAAAACCGATGACGCAGCACGGAAAGACTGTTTTATTTTGTGGCCTATAGTTCGAATTCTGTTCGAAACTAAAAATTATAGGGTAACACTGCTTCAAATCAAGCACGATATTGAACCTTATTTAGAATAAGTACAATATTTTCGCTGAAATACTACTGCACCTACTATATTAGGCAATTGTACAAAACTCCTTTTCAAAAATGTCTCAAGAAATAATTTCTCACATCTCTAAAGATAAATTCACCCCCCCCCCATTAAGAGCCCTCAATATAGACAAAAAATGGCAAAAAGAAGTTTCGTGGACAATTAAGCTCTGATTTTATCTTTTAAATTTCTCATTTTTCCATGAAAGCCTCAATGAGGCCTTAAACGTGTTTTATTCTCCTTTTATTCAAGAGATAACTTATACGATCATGCGAAACCCGTAAGCAGAAAGAAATGCGAAGCACAGGAGAAAAAGGGCAAATATATAATCTAGATCATTCACAGACTCTTTTACCCCACCCCCCAAAAGATTGGGAGAAAAACAAAACGGACAGACAACCAAAATAGAGACTGCAAAAGAAAGAAACTCCCCCCCCCCAAGAAATTGGGAGAAAAACAAACAAAACGGACAGACAACCGAAATAGAGACTACAAAAGAAAGAAACGAAGATAACTAGTAAAAGTCAAACATAATTCAAGAGTGGATTAATAGTAAAAGACTTACCAGGCCTTGGGGTAAATATTTTTGATCAGCAGCTTTATTATAAGAACTAGCAACGTGCATCTTGTAATATCTGACTGGACGGTATGAATTAAATAGTATTTCAAAATACATGGAAACGCTATATGTAGGAGCATACAACTGCACAAGGACCCATCAGAAGAAGAACAAGAGCTAAGAGCTCATATGGCACTTGTGACGAGGCGAGAAGAGCTAAGAGCCAAGAGATCATATGGTATGAGCTCTAACAAAATTCTATGAATCAATAGATTGATTTAAAAAGGAAAATAAGAGGCTTAATACCGGTCAAGATTTAAAATAAGAGCTCTGAGTCACAAAGTCCTTCTAAATATCAAAATTCATTAAGATCCTATCACCCACTCGTAAGTTATAAATACCTAATTTTTTCTCTCCCTTTTGCCCCCCAGATGGTCAAATCTGGGAAAACGACTTTATCAAGTCAAATTGTGCAGCTCCCTGACACGCCTACCAATTTTCATCGCCCTAGCACGTCCAGAAGCACCGAACTCGCCAAATCACTGAACCCCTCCCCCCAACTCCCCCAAAGAGAGCGAATCCAGTACGATTCTGTCAATCACGTATCAAGGACATATGTTTATTCTATCCACCAAGCTTCATCCCGATTCCTACACTCCAAGTGTTTTTCCAAGATTTCCCCCTCCAAATCCCCACAATGTCAAAAGATCTGGTCGGGATTTGAAATAAGAGCTCTGAGACATGAATTCCTTCTAAAAATCAAATTTCATTACGATCCGATCATCTATTCGTAAGATATAAATACTCCAATTTTCATGTTTTCCAAGAATTCCGGTTTCCCCCTCCAACTCCCCCGAATGTCGCAGGATCTGGTCGGAATTTGAAATTAGAACTTTAAAGCACAAGATCCTTCTAAATATCAAATTTCATTAAGATCTGGTCACCCTTTCGTAAGTTACAAATACCTCAATTTTCAAAATTACACCCCCCCCCCAATTCCACCAAAGAGAGCAGATCCGGTCCAGTTATGTCAGTCACGTATCTTAGACAGGTTTCTATTCTTCCCATCCAGTTTCGTCCTGATCTCACCACTTTAAGTAATTTCTAAGATTTCCGGTCCCCCCCAACTGCCCCCCCCCCAATTACGCTTGATCCGGTTGAGATTTAAAATAAGATATCGGAGTTACGAGGTTCTTCTAAATATGAAGTTTCATGAAGATCCGATCACTCCTTCGTAAGTTAAAAATACGTCATTTTTCTTATTTTTCAGAATTACCCCCCCCCCCGAAATTGAGCGGATCCGTTCTAATTATGTAAATCACGTATGCAAGACTTCTGCTTATTTTTCCAACCAAGTTTCATCCCAATCCCTCCAATCTAAGCGTTTCCCATCATTTTAGGTCTCCCCACCCCAAACTTCCCCCAATGTCACCAGATCCGGTCAGGATTTAGAATGAGAGCTTTGAGACACGATATCCTTCTAAAAATCAAATTTCATGGAGATCCAATCACCCGTTCGTAAGTTAAAAATACCTCATTTTTTCTAATTTTTCAGAATTAACCCCCCCCCCCAACTACTCCAAAGAGAGCGGATCCGTTGTGGTTATGTCAATCATGTAACTAGGACTCGTGTTTTTTTTTTCCACCAAGTTTCATCCCGATCCCTCCACTCTAAGTGTTTTCCGATTTTTAGGTTTCTCCCTCCCAACTCTCCCTCCCCCCCCCCCAATGTCACCAGATCCGGTCGGGTTTAAAATAAGAGCTCTGAGCCACGATATCCTTCTAAATATCAAATTTCATTGAGATCCGATCACCCGTTCGTAAGTTAAAAATACCTCATTTTTTTTCAGAAATACCCCCCCTTCAACTACCCAAAAGATAGCGGATCCGTTCCGTTTATGTCAATCATCTATCTAGGACTTGTGTTTATTTTTCCCACCATGTTTCATCCCGATCCCTCCACTCTAAGTGTTTTCCAAGTTTTAGGTTTCCCCCTCCCAACTCCCCGCCCCCATTACCAGATCCGGTCGGGATTTAAAATAAGAGCTCTAAGACACGATATCCTTCTAAACATCAAATTTCATTGAGATCCGATCACCCGTTCGTAAGTTGAAAATACCTCATTTTTCTAATTTTTAAGAATTACTCCCCCCCCCCAACTACCCCAAAGAGAGCAAATCAGTTCCGATTATGTCAATCATGTATCTGGGACTTGCGCTTATTTTTCCCATCAAGTTTCATCCCGATCCCTCTACTCTAAGTGTTTTCCAAGATTTTAGGTTTTCCCCCTCCAACTCCCCCCAATGTCATCAGACCCAGTCGGGATTTAAAATAAGAGCTCTGAGACACAATATCATTCCAAACATTAAATTTCATGAAGATCCAATCACCCGCTCATAAGTTAAACATACTTCATTTTTTCTATTTTTTCCGAATTAACCGGCCCCTACTCCCCCCCCCCAGATGGTCAAATCGGAAAAGCGACTATTTCTAATTTAATCTGGTCCGGTCCCTGATACGCTTGCCAAATTTCATCGTCCTAGCTTACCTGGAAGTGCCTAAAGTAGCAAAACCGGGACTTTAGATTTTCCCCCTCCAACTCCCCCCAATGTCATCAGATCCGGTCGGGATTTAAAATAAGAGCTCTGAGACACAATATCATTCCAGATATCAAAATTTCATTAAGATCCAATCACCCGCTGATAAGTTAAAAATACTTCATTTTTTCTATTTTCTGCGAATTAACCGGGCCCCCACTCCCCCCCCCCCCCAGATGGTCAAATCGGAAAAACGACTATTTCTAATTTAATCTGGTCCGGTTCCTGATACGCTTGCCAAATTTCATCGTCCTAGCTTACCTGGAAGTGCCTAAAGTAGCAAAACCGGGACCGACAGACAGACCGACAGACCGACAGAATTGGCGACTGCTATATGTCACTTGGTTAATACCAAGTGCCATAAAAACTGATAAAAAAAAGGACTTGGTGAACCGGTAATACAACTTTCAATAGCAGTAATTCAACAGCGCCAAATATCTTTTCCCTTCTTTAAATATATTCTTTTTCCCCTGAGTACTTGACACGACAATTTCTTTTCTTTAAAACATTCAGTTTACTTTTTGTCTTCTTTAAAACATAACAAGCAGCCGATAAACCTCAAAGTAGTCCAAAATTTCCAAAGCTCTTTATTTTGCTAGTTTTCTTCCAAAAACTTTAAAATGATCAATAAAGAAAAACTTTTGCAATGGGTTGTATGATATATGCATCGGCACTGTTTCTGTTTTTGAGAAAAACAGAAACAGAAAAAAAACAGATAGAAAAAAAACAGAACAGAAAAAGAAACAGGTCAAACAAAAACAGGTGACCTGTTTCTGTAATCTGTTCTGTTTTTCGAAAAAACAGAAAACAGCTGTTTTTTTCAAAAAAACAGCTGTTTTAACAGCTGTTTTTCCTGTTTTTTCCTTACTTCTTCTATTTCTAATAGGAAAGAAAACATCTTCTTGTTAAATCCTTTTAGTTACATACAAAAGATGAGCAACTTCGTGTAATTCAACACACTAGCGTATTTTTAGGGGGGGGGGGCGAAATTTGGCAAAATTTGTCATAAAATGCGTCCAATCGGGTGCAATTTAACCAAAATTTCTTAGGCCTAACGGCCGAATTGCATTTATTCTCAATTTTTTTGTCACTCATATATTATAAAAGATTGTCGAAAAAAAAAAATCGATTCTGACTCCAGAAGTCGAACTGATCCGTTACCTTGCAGAAAAGCATCACCTTAATTAGGCTAAAAACAAGAGGCAGAAGGACAACGGAATGGAGAGGGGAGAGGAAAAATAGCAAGACCTCTTACATTAATGACATATAGTTTTATTTTCAAGTTTCCCTTAACTTCTCCAACCATAGAATTCAGAAAGCTTTTCTGTAAGAGCCAACAGTAAGGCAAAGAAACAAAAATTTTCGTCCCCTAAACCCTGCCTAAGCCGGGGACGAAAATTTTTACATTTCTTTCGTTTTCTCGAACTTGCTTGACATTAATAAGATTTTTCTACATTCAATAAGAATAGCAGACTTATATACCATGGTTGTCAAAAAATCTCTAGCCCCCACTCTTTATAGGCTACTGGTACTTACGACCTTTAGGTGGGACGACCTTTTGGTGGGCTAAGTAAACATATGAGGGACTGTCTTGCTGCCGCTCTTTCTTCTAAAGTCATTCGTTCATATGTACAAGGATCAAGATAAGCTGGACGCTGGTAGAGCTCCAACTTGAATATAGGATTTTGCACAAAATACTTTTTTAACTGCATAAGCAGCTGATCCTTCAGGCGATTCTCAAGCAGCCTCTTCGATCTCGCTTCACAGAAGCTCACCAATCCCTTGATCAGCATGTATGCTTTGCTTGAAGTAGTGTAAGTGGACCCACTAGCCAGTTCGGTGGCCTCTTCAAAAGGGCTCAAACAACTTGTTACACATTCTAAAAGCGACCAGTCTTGCTCAGTAAGTTCAAGTTTTCTAATTTTCGCATTGCGAACATTTACATCATAAAATTTCTGTAGAGCAGATTTTCTGTGTAACATGGAACTAATCATCACGTAAGTGCTATTCCAACGCACTTTCATATCATGAGGGATGTGACCACTTAGTCCTATTTCTTTGCAAAGCCCTTCAAAGAGGCCGTGTTGAATATTTGACTTTTTTAGCAGCTTGAGTGTCCGACGCAACTTTTTGAGTGCACCATTGAGTGAGACTGAGTCTTCAATTTCAGTAAAATCATTTGCACCAGTGGCCCATTCATCCCATTCAGTTTCTGTGTCGGAGTCGTACTCTTCCAAGTAATATACATCTGAAGCAGTGTCAACAATGTCTGAATCTATGATATCAGGAAGGTCATCTTCTGTCAGACCAATCTCTGAGGAACATTGCTCTCTACTAGTCCCTTGTTCGGGTTCACCTTCATCATCTGAATCACATTCCGGTGTTTGCTCTACGTCAAATTCATTACTCCCCAAAATTTGAGGCCATTTGTGACACTGAGGTGGAGGCAGTGGCCAAAGCAAGATGAACGTTCAATTCCACCAATTTGACAAGCTTTTACGACGCTCGAGCCAGAATCAGTTACAACACAGAACAATTTGTCTTCAAGTTCAAATTTCTTCAGGGCTACTATGATTGCTGCAAGTATATTTGCTGCTGTATGCCGAACCTTGAGACGCTTAAAGTGCAAGATGCAACTGTGAACTACCCATTTTCCACTGACTAGCTTGGGGTAATGTACTGTCACTGCTAAGTATCCTCCCCCTGTATATGACCAGCAGTCAAATGTTATAGATACCTTTCGTGCCTGATTCATATCCAATTTCAGTTTCAATAGTTTCTTTTTCTTTGCTTGAAACACATGCCTTTTTATGGTACGACCCGATGGAGGCAAAATACCACCTGTCAAGGAGTGTATCAGTCAACACATGGCTTGCACGTCAAAAATGGAAAGTGGTAACTTGTCTGCAAGTACTTTTCTTACACACTGTTTTGTCAATTTAAGTTGACTTGAGCGGTTGCGCAACATCAGAGAACAGATATCTCTAGTTCCTTTTCTAGAGAAAGAAAAATTGCTCTTTTGGTTCTTTGGCTGTTCTTCAGCTATCCCACATCCTGGCAATGAACCCTGTACTGTACGACAAACAACAGCTTCTGGGCCATTGGCAACATTATCCATGTCCTGCCGTGCTGGTGCAGTAGAGGCAGATGACTGTACTTTCACCTTAATCTTATGAACATTTTCCAGGTGATTGACAAAATTAGTTGAAGAGCCTCCACTAGCCTTGATAGTCTTTTTGCAAACCTTGCAGGTGATGCTGCATTTGTCTTTCACACCATAATTAGCCCAAACTGGCTTTTTCCTTATGATTTTAGGTAAAACTTCTACCTCTTCATCAGAGGAAATATCCATGACAGTTTTGCAGTAGTACCTGAAAGTCATTTGAATCAGTTTTTTTTTTAAATTACAGACAGGCATTTGTCCTACAAGAATCCTGATACACCCAGTCAGGGTGACTAATTTTTGCATACAATGTAGTTATCGATAATGTTGTGATGATTCTTTTGAAAAAAAAAATCAATGTGATATTTGAATTCTGCATGTCCAACTGTGTGGTACTAGGGATAAAATAAGTCTGAGTTACAGCATAGTACAAAAAAGAAAAAAAAGGAAGAAGTTAAATGGGCTTGTGCTGTATCTGGAATGAGCTGACTGATAACAATAGGCATGGAACCCTCACGTCTACAAAAGTTCAAATAGACTAGCATGGCTAGTCTAATTTAACTGTTCATAATTTTTACTTTTAGGATACTTGCTCCAGCGCACAAAATTAGACGAAGGAAGGACTAATTTTTGCATACAATCTAGTTATCGACAATGTTGTGATGATTCTTTTAAAAAAAAATTGAAAAAAAAATCAATGTGATATTTGAATTCTGCATGTCCAATTGTGTGGTACTAGGGATAAAATAAGTCTGAGTTACAGCATAGTACAAAAAAGAAAAAAAAAGGAAGAGGTTAAATAGGCTTGAGCTGTATCTGGAATGAGCTGACTGATATCAATAAGTCTAGAACCCTCATGCATACAAAAGTTCAAATAGACTAGCATGGCTGGTCTAATTTAACTATTCATAATTTTTACCTTTAGGATGCTTGCTCCAGCACACAAAATTAGACGAAGGTTAGCAAGGAAATCGAGCTTCTAGTTTCGATGTCGCTATGATTTCACCTGAATATAAAAGAAATTACTCTTCTTGTTGACAAAGGACGATTCCGGTATCATACCCGCTAGATAGCGCGGCATTCAAAAAAAAAAACAACAGAAAACAGATAAAAAAAAACAGAAACGGAAAAAAACAGATGAAAAAAAGACAGAACAGAAACAGAAACAGGTCAAACAAAAACAGGTAGCCTGTTTCTGTTTTCAGTTCTGTTTTTTGTAAAAACAGAAACAGAAACAGGTAAGAAAAAACAGAAACAGAAAACAGAAACAGTGCCGATGCTTAGTATGATACATGAAGAAACGGTAGAGATAAAAGTTTTACCTCTGAATTTTCATTCAAATGGTTAGGATAGAACAGACAATAAAATGAACAAGAAATCTTGCTTTTTTTGTTTTTGTTTTTTAGTTCACTTTCTTCTACGCAATTATTTGAATGATATTAAAATTGAGGAAAGAATAGCTAGTCAAAACTGGGAAATAAAATTGCAAACCTTTCACTATCCCATGATGTTAACTTGCTTTCCGTTGCATGCGATATTTTACAACTTGCAATGACCTCCGATAGTACAATCTCTTAAGCCATGAATAAACTTAAATGTTCAGCCTACGGGTGCTTCATTTGTTGAATTTTTTACTTTCGCTTTAGTTTTTCAATAAAAAATAAGAGCTGTACTTGCTCCAAAGGTCACTTTCAAGGAAACTGAAAGCAATCGACAGGGGTCATTTTTTTTTTTTTTTAGTCATCTGGTGATCTGAGTAAATTTTCCATTACTCTTTCATAGTTTGAAAACTCAGGTGCCTTAAACGCTGTGAATCCGTGGGGTGGAACAAGGCTCATCAATTGGGTCACGATAAAGCAGTAGTCAAGCCTTTGGTCTATATTCGTCTGGCAAATATTTAGATACCACTTTTTTTTAAATAAAGAAATCTCCTTGGAAGGTTTTTAGGGGCTAAACTGAGCGACATAAAGACCAGATCTATTTTGTAGACCAAAGAGATCAATATGGATATTTGATGATGATCCAATCATTAAAAAGAGAATTTTTCATTTCAGAAAAATTACAAGTTATAAATAAAAGAGACTAAGGAGCACAATTGTGTTTCTTATTGTGTTTTTCTACAATATTACTTCATTGCATATATCCAAGTTTCGGTTTCTACTGAATTTCCCACATGAAAACAACCAATCGACGACAGTTATACCTGGTAGGGATGCAACTTAGGATTCTAATCGACAAATTTTATTAACGTAAATTCTTAAATCAGTATAAGAAATAGCAATATCCGCTTCATTTGGAATGAAAAAGCACCAATTTTCTATAAACGTACTTAAAGCAGTTGACAAACGACAGTTTCAAATACAAAAAAAAACTCCTATGTGCTCTAATATCACTAATTATGTTTGACATACATACTTATAATTAGAAAAACAGGAACACTTGGGATTTGCGGAGAAAATTATGCTTTCAGATGACGCAATATAAAGTCTCTGTAGTTTAAATATATTCTTGTTCCCCAGAGTACTTGACACGACAATTTCTTTTCTTTAAAACATTCAGTTTACTTTTTGTCTTCTTTAAAACATAACAAGCAGCCGATAAACCTCAAAGTAGTCCAAAATTTCCAAAGCTCTTTATTTTGCTAGTTTTCTTCCAAAAACTTTAAAATGATCAATAAAGAAATACTTTTGCAATGGGTTGTATGATACATGAAGAAACGGTAGAGACAAAAGTTTTACCTCTGAATTGTCATTCAAATGGTTAGGATAGAACAGACAATAAAATGAACAAGAAATCTTGCTTTTTTTGTTTTTGTTTTTTTTGTTTTTCAAGGAAACTGAAAGCAATCGACAGGGGTCAAATTTTATTAACGTAAATTCTTAAATCAGTATAAGAAATAGCAATATCCGCTTCATTTGGAATGAAAAAGCAACAATTTTCTATAAACGTACTTAAAGCAGTTGAGAAACGACAGTTTCAAATACAAAAAAAAACTCCTATGTGCTCTAATATCACTAATTATGTTTGACATACATACTTATAATTAGAAAAACAGGAACACTTGGGATTTGCGGAGAAAATTATGCTTTCAGATGACGCAATATAAAGTCTCTGTAGTTTAAATATATTCTTTTTCCCCAGAGTACTTGACACGACAATTTCTTTTCTTTAAAACATTCAGTTTACTTTTTGTCTTCTTTAAAACATAACAAGCAGCCGATAAACCTCAAAGTAGTCCAAAATTTCCAAAGCTCTTTATTTTGCTAGTTTTCTTCCAAAAACTTTAAAATGATCAATAAAGAAATACTTTTGCAATGGGTTGTATGATACATGAAGAAACGGTAGAGACAAAAGTTTTACCTCTGAATTTTCATTCAAATGGTTAGGATAGAACAGACAATAAAATGAACAAGAAATCTTGCTTTTTTTGTTTTTGTTTTTTTGTTTTTCAAGGAAACTACCGTTTCTTCATGTATCATACAACCCATTGCAAAAGTTTTTCTTTATTGATCATTTTAAAGTTTTTGGAAGAAAACTAGCAAAATAAAGAGCTTTGGAAATTTTGGACTACTTTGAGGTTTATCGGCTGCTTGTTATGTTTTAAAGAAGACAAAAAGTAAAATGTATGGAATTCCAGTCGACACCAAAGTGTGTCAACTCTTTGATACGACGAAGATTATACCTTCGAATGGAATTAATACTTTCTACAATGCATTTCCTTTTGTTTTTTCTAAAGTTGTTTTCCCGGATCTCGCTTTCCTGCGACTGGCTGTTTATGAAAATAAATCTGCAAATTCCAACTTCATATTTTGCGACCGGCGCTTCATTGGTCATCGGGTTATACCTGTAAGTGCTATTTCTCCAGGTTACAAGCATATCTTACTTCGTAATGAACTGGGTCAGCCGCTTGGCTTACCTTCTATTTTTGTCCATATCGAAGTAGAAGAAAGCATCTAGAGCATCCCGTTTGTCAACTGCTTTTAGTACGTTTATAGAAAATTGGTGCTTTTTCATTCCAAATGAAGCGGATATTGCTATTTCTTATACTGATTTAAGAATTTATCTCTTCCGTTTCTTCATGTATCATACAACCCATTGCAAAAGTATTTCTTTATTGATCATTTTAAAGATTTTGGAAGAAAACTATCAAAATAAAGAGCTTTGGAAATTTTGGACTACTTTGAGGTTTATCGGCTGCTTGTTATGTTTTAAAGAAGACAAAAAGTAAACTGAATGTTTTAAAGAAAAGAAATTGTCGTGTCAAGTACTCTGGGGAAAAAGAATATATTTAAACTACAGAGACTTTATATTGCGTCATCTGAAAGCATAATTTTCTCCGCAAATCCCAAGTGTTCCTGTTTTTCTAATTATAAGTATGTATGTCAAACATAATTAGTGATATTAGAGCACATAGGAGTTTTTTTTTGTATTTGAAACTGTCGTTTGTCAACTGCTTTAAGTACATTTATAGAAAATTGGTGCTTTTTCATTCCAAATGAAGCGGATATTGCTATTTCTTATACTGATTTAAGAATTTACGTTAATAAAATTTGACCCCTGTCGATTGCTTTCAGTTTCCTTGAAAAACAAAAAAACAAAAACAAAAAAACAAGATTTCTTGTTCATTTTATTGTCTGTTCTATCCAAACCATTTGAATGAAAATTCAGAGGTAAAACTTTTATCTCTACCGTTTCTTCATGTATCATACAACCCATTGCAAAAGTTTTTCTTTATTGATCATTTTAAAGTTTTTGGAAGAAAACTAGCAAAATAAAGAGCTTTGGAAATTTTGGACTACTTTGAGGTTTATCGGCTGCTTGTTATGTTTTAAAGAAGACAAAAAGTAAACTGAATGTTTTAAAGAAAAGAAATTGTCGTGTCAAGTACTCTGGGGAAAAAGAATATATTTAAACTACAGAGACTTTATATTGCGTCATCTGAAAGCATAATTTTCTCCGCAAATCCCAAGTGTTCCTGTTTTTCTAATTATAAGTATGTATGTCAAACATAATTAGTGATATTAGAGCACATAGGAGTTTTTTTTTGTATTTGAAACTGTCGTTTCTCAACTGCTTTAAGTACGTTTATAGAAAATTGGTGCTTTTTCATTCCAAATGAAGCGGATATTGCTATTTCTTATACTGATTTAAGAATTTACGTCAATAAAATTTGACCCCTGTCGATTGCTTTCAGTTTCCTTGAAAAACAAAAAAACAAAAACAAAAAAAGCAAGATTTCTTGTTCATTTTATTGTCTGTTCTATCCTAACCATTTGAATGAAAATTCAGAGGTGAAACTTTTATCTCTACCGTTTCTTCATGTATCATACAACCCATTGCAAAAGTTTTTCTTTATTGATCATTTTAAAGTTTTTGGAAGAAAACTAGCAAAATAAAGAGCTTTGGAAATTTTGGACTACTTTGAGGTTTATCGGCTGCTTGTTATGTTTTAAAGAAGACAAAAAGTAAACTGAATGTTTTAAAGAAAAGAAATTGTCGTGTCAAGTACTCTGGGGAAAAAGAATATATTTAAACTACAGAGACTTTATATTGCGTCATCTGAAAGCATAATTTTCTCCGCAAATCCCAAGTGTTCCTGTTTTTCTAATTATAAGTATGTATGTCAAACATAATTAGTGATATTAGAGCACATAGGAGTTTTTTTTTGTATTTGAAACTGTCGTTTCTCAACTGCTTTAAGTACGTTTATAGAAAATTGTTGCTTTTTCATTCCAAATGAAGCGGATATTGCTATTTCTTATACTGATTTAAGAATTTACGTTAATAAAATTTGACCCCTGTCGATTGCTTTCAGTTTCCTTGAAAAACAAAAAAACAAAAACAAAAAAAGCAAGATTTCTTGTTCATTTTATTGTCTGTTCTATCCTAACCATTTGAATGAAAATTCAGAGGTAAAACTTTTATCTCTACCGTTTCTTCATGTATCATACAACCCATTGCAAAAGTTTTTCTTTATTGATCATTTTAAAGTTTTTGGAAGAAAACTAGCAAAATAAAGAGCTTTGGAAATTTTGGACTACTTTGAGGTTTATCGGCTGCTTGTTATGTTTTAAAGAAGACAAAAAGTAAACTGAATGTTTTAAAGAAAAGAAATTGTCGTGTCAAGTACTCTGGGGAAAAAGAATATATTTAAACTACAGAGACTTTATATTGCGTCATCTGAAAGCATAATTTTCTCCGCAAATCCCAAGTGTTCCTGTTTTTCTAATTATAAGTATGTATGTCAAACATAATTAGTGATATTAGAGCACATAGGAGTTTTTTTTTTGTATTTGAAACTGTCGTTTCTCAACTGCTTTAAGTACATTTATAGAAAATTGTTGCTTTTTCATTCCAAATGAAGCGGATATTGCTATTTCTTATACTGATTTAAGAATTTACGTTAATAAATTTGACCCCTGTCGATTGCTTTCAGTTTCCTTGAAAAACAAAAAAAACAAAAACAAAAAAAGCAAGATTTCTTGTTCATTTTATTGTCTGTTCTATCCTAACCATTTGAATGAAAATTCAGAGGTAAAACTTTTATCTCTACCGTTTCTTCATGTATCATACAACCCATTGCAAAAGTTTTTCTTTATTGATCATTTTAAAGTTTTTGGAAGAAAACTAGCAAAATAAAGAGCTTTGGAAATTTTGGACTACTTTGAGGTTTATCGGCTACTTGTTATGTTTTAAAGAAGACAAAAAGTAAACTGAATGTTTTAAAGAAAAGAAATTGTCGTGTCAAGTACTCTGGGGAAAAAGAATATATTTAAACTACAGAGACTTTATATTGCGTCATCTGAAAGCATAATTTTCTCCGCAAATCCCAAGTGTTCCTGTTTTTCTAATTATAAGTATGTATGTCAAACATAATTAGTGATATTAGAGCACATAGGAGTTTTTTTTTTTTGTATTTGAAACTGTCGTTTCTCAACTGCTTTAAGTACGTTTATAGAAAATTGTTGCTTTTTCATTCCAAATGAAGCGGATATTGCTATTTCTTATACTGATTTAAGAATTTACGTTAATAAAATTTGACCCCTGTCGATTGCTTTCAGTTTCCTTGAAAAACAAAAACAAAAAAAGCAAGATTTCTTGTTCATTTTATTGTCTGTTCTATCCTAACCATTTGAATGAAAATTCAGAGGTAAAACTTTTGTCTCTACCGTTTCTTCATGTATCATACAACCCATTGCAAAAGTATTTCTTTATTGATCATTTTAAAGTTTTTGGAAGAAAACTAGCAAAATAAAGAGCTTTGGAAATTTTGGACTACTTTGAGGTTTATTGGCTGCTTGTTATGTTTAAATTCTTAAATCAGAAGAGATAAATTCTTAAATCAGTATAAGAAATAGCAACATCCGCTTCATTTGGAATGAAAAAGCACCAATTTTCTATAAACGTACTAAAAGCAGTTGACAAACGGGATGCTCTAGATGCTTTCTTCTACTTCGATATGGACAAAAATAGAAGGTAAGCCAAGCGGCTGACCCAGTTCATTACGAAGTCAGATATGCTTGTAACCTGGAGAAATAGCACTTACAGGTATAACCCGATGACCAATGAAGCGCCGGTCGCAAAATATGAAGTTGGAATTTGCAGATTTATTTTCATAAACAGCCAGTCGCAGGAAAGCGAGATCCGGGAAAACAACTTTAGAAAAAACAAAAGGAAATGCATTGTAGAAAGTATTAATTCCATTCGAAGGTATAATCTTCGTCGTATCAAAGAGTTGACACACTTTGGTGTCGACTGGAATTCCATACATTTCCACCTCAACAAACGTCCAAATTCTTTTATTAGAGAGCAACTGCCCGGATATTACCTTGATAGAAACTTTTAAAGGGACAATACTATCAATAGTTGATTGAGACAAAGGGTCAAACGATATGTCTTCCCGTCGCATGATGTCCGGCTTAAGAAGGTATCCACAGCGATTGTTGAATTCAAATAAGGCTAAGTTTAGCTGCATAGGAAGATCCAAAGTCTGGAAGTTGAGTGCTACCATTTGGACACCTGCATTCCAAAAATCATTAGGCATAAAATTTGAAGAATCGATTTGAGTTCCATCGGGGTAAACTCGGCTTAATTGCCGTTTGTTATAGTCTACAAAATCAACTGGTTGCTCTTTTAAAAGGGTCTTAGCTTTCGCTTCACTAAAGGAGGACATTTCATAATTTTTCTGTTGTAATTTAGCCTGCTCAAAGCCATGAAAATGAACAGGTTGTATATAGTTGACTAGGGGAGAAATTCCAGCACCTGCTTCAGTTTCTTCACCGGCAGTACCCTTTTTATTTTTTATCATTATCTTGCGCTTTAAAAGTGAAGGTGGAGGTAAAGGATGGTTAGGCTCGAGTGGATAACCGTCAATTGCCCCGTCGAGCAACATCTCCCCAAATGATTCTCGGCAATATTCGGCAATTTTGGCTTGATTGCTTTTGCTACAATGATTTTCAAAAGACAAGATAACAGGGTATTCAGAAGTTTTAAAAGTAGATTCGGCAATAGCATCAATGGCATCTTTTGCCAGTATTTTCTTGACAAATGTAAAACCGTGCGTTACAATTGGTTTACTGATAAAGTTCCCATCCCAAAAATCGAGTTCAATACAGCGACAGCCCGAAAGTAAAGCTTGTCTATACATTTCTGATGACGACTCGCTGGTCAACTGGTCTCCGGTTAAATACGTATTGTGTGAAGAATTGATAAAATAATGTCCCAAAGGCTTGGTCATATCACAAAGATCAAGTTTATCGAGTTTTACCGGTAAACCTTTTTCACTGATATAATAACGAAACAAACGTTTATGCGAAGCTAGCCCACAAGGTGGGCTTTCGTCATCCGTTGTAGATGGTTCTTTCTGATTTAATATTTCTAAGTCCTCTGGCGTATTGGCGAAAGGTTCTAGCATTTCATGGAGTAGAGGATCTCTCTGCTGCACATTATTTAAACCATCTACAAATTGATCGGGTTTTAAATACTGTTTCTTTTCCTCACAAATTCGGGCAAAAATCTTATCAACTTCTGGACTGACCGTCAAGTGGCGGTAAACTTTAATTAATTTTTAAAGGGTAAACTGTTTGATCTTGATGCATTTTTTTGATTCGTTGGTATTGGTATTCGTTGATACATTGATTGGTATTTTTTGATTAGATATTCTAACACCATAAACATTAAGCGCCTTTTTTAGTTTTGAACTGTCTTCTTTATTCAAGCCAAAAAGTTCCTCTAAATATTTAATTTGTAACACATGTTTTGATCGAACAGATTCAACAGATTCAAGTAATAATTTCGTATAGGCTTTCTTGAGGAATCTTTCAACTGATCCATTAAGATTATACAGACTATAGGCCACTTTCAATATCTCATCACACCAAATCTTGGCAACATGCTTACTGCTAAAAGTGAAATTCAAAAACTTGTTATTCACAAAGTCATTGCCATAACAAATTCTTACAGTTTTATCTCGAAGACAACCATTCTTAGAGCTTATTCGTTTGCTAAATTGTAGATATTTGGGAGATACAGCATATCTTCCTGTTCTTGTATCCCTAATGCAACTTATATCCAAAAAACGAAGGGTTTTACCAGGCCGTTTTTCCCACGACAGGAAAAAACTATCACTATCAACTTTCAATATAACAAATGCAGAACGAGGCGAATTTTCATTCCACTTGAGGACTCTTTCACCGTTTAAAAGGGATGGATTCAAAGATGTAGGCTCCAGCTTCATGAGATTTTTAAGAAAATCACCCTAGAAGAGAATGCAATGAATCAGTATACCCGCTAAAATTTCCGCTTTTATTAATAAAGAAGAGATAAGAACCACAAACATGATACAAACAATATATTAAAAAATTAATGATCTTTGAGATCTCTTTCTTTCATGCAATATAAATTCAGTTTTGTAGTTCAGAGAGCCCTATTGTAGAAGTTTCAAGCACCAAACAAAAATGTGGAATTTTGTATTTTTTGCCAGAAGGCAGATCACGGATCCGTGTTTATTTTTTTTTTTTTTCCAGCGGTGATCGTATCGACCCAGTGGTCACAAAATCTTGCGAGAGGGCTCATTCTAACGGAAATTAAAAGTTCAAGTGCCCTTTTTAAGTGACCAAAAAAATTGGAGGGCACCTAGGCCCCCTCCCACTCTAATTATTTTTTCCAAAGTCAACGGATCAAAATTCTGAGATACCCATTTTATTCAGCGTAGTCAAAAACCTTGTAATTATGTTTTTGGGGACGCATTACTCCCCAACAATTCCCGTGGGAGGGGCCACAAATTATAAACTTTGACCAGTGCTTACATATAGTAATGGTTATTTGGAAGAGTAGAGACGTTTTCTGGGGGATTTTTAGGTTGGGGTCGGGGCCGAGAAAAGAAGGATATGTTGGGGGAACTTTTCTTGGAGGAATCTTGGAGGAACTTTTCATGGGGGAAGAAAAGTTTCATGAAAGGAGAGCAGGATTTTCTAGCATAATTAAAAAAAAAAACAATGAAAAAATAAATATGAAAAAGTTTTTTCAACTGAAAGTAAGGAGAAGCATTAAAACTTAAAACGAACAGAAATTAATACGTGTATGATCGGCTAACCTCCTCCTAATACCTCGCTCTTTACGCTAAAGCATTTTTAGTAATTTCAACTATTTATTCTACGGCTTTTGTGATTCAGGGGTCATTCTTAAGAAATTGGGACAAGATTTAAGCTTTAGTGTAAAGAGCGAGGTACTGACGAGGGGGTGAATCCCTTCATATACGTAAAAAAAACATGAGAATACAGAAGTTCGTTACGTAAGCTAATTTGTAAGTTACGTATATTTTTTACTAATAAATATTCATAAAAAATTAAAAGTTCTAGTTGTCTTTTTAAGTAACCAAAAAATCAGAGGGCAACTAGGCCTCCTCCCCCACTCCTTTTTTCTCAAAATCGCTCGATCAAAACTACGAGAAACCCAGTTAGCCAAAAAAAAAATAAAAAAAATGCAAATTTCGTTTTAATTATTCATCTACGGAGAGCCAAAATTAAAACATGTATTAATTCAAAAACGTTCAGAAATTAAATAAAAAAAAAAACAATTTTTTTAACGGGAGTAAGGAGCGACATTAAAACTTAAAACAAACAGAAATTACTATATACAAAGTAATTTCTGTTCGTTTTAAGTTTTAATGTCGCTCCTTACTTCCCGTTAAAAAAACTTGTTTTTTATTTAATCTAAAGAAGAGCTAACAGCTGACATGGCACCTGTGACGAGGTCGGAAGAGCCAAGAGCTCATATGGTATGAGCTCTAGCAAAATTCTATGAGTCAATAGATTGATCTAAAGGGAAAATCAGAGGCTTAATGGCGGTGGCAATTTAACATAAGAGCTCTGAGTCACAAGGTCTGTCTAAATATCAAAATTCCTTTAGATCCAATTACCCACTCATAAGTTAAAAATACCTCAGTTTCTAATTTTTCCACTCCCTTCAGCCCCCCAGATGGTCGAATCAGGGAAAACGACTTTATCAAGTCAATTTGTTTAGCTCCATGAAATGCCTACCAATTTTCATGGTCCTAGCATGTCCAAAAGCACCTAACTTGCCACAGCACTGAACCCCATCCCCTAACTTCCACAAAGAGAGCGGATCCAGTCTGGTTACGTCAATCATATATCTACAACATTTGCTTATTCTACCCACCGAGTTTCATCCAGATCTCTCCACTCTCAGCGTTTTCCAAGATTTCTGGTTTCCCCTTCCAACTCCCCCAAATGTCAACAGATCTGGTCGGGATTTGAAATAAGAGCTCTGAGACATGAGTTCCTTCTAAATATCAAATTTCATTAACATCCGTCCACCTGTTCTTAAGTTAAAAATACCTCAATTTTTCTAATTTTTCCAAATTAACAACCCCCAAAGAGAAATGATCCATTCCAATTATGTCAATCGCGTATCTATAGCTTGTACTTATTCTTCCCATCAAGTTTCATCTAGATCTATCTACTCTAAGCGTTTTCCAAGAATTCTCTTTCCCCACAGATCCGATTCAAATTGAAAATGGAGCATCTGAGACAGATGCTCCATTTTCAGAAGAAATTTTTCAAGAAATTTTCATTTCAAGAAGAAAGCGTTCTTCTTTATATCAATTTTCATTAAGATATAATCGAGCTGTCTTAATTGACGTAATAAGGTTTAGTGTAATAAATCTTTTTTTCGGAGCGAGCTGTAATAACACGAATAGTTCTATTAAGGCGTAATAAGGGAGAATAGATCTTGAATCTATTTTGACTTATTAAAAAGGCAACTAGAACTTTTAATTTTTTACAAACTTTTTCATTGGTAAAAATTATACGTAACTTACGACTTAACTTACGTAACGAACTTCTATATTCGTATGTTTTTATTGCGTATATGAGGGGGTTCAACCCTCGTCGATACCTCGCTCTTTACACTAAAGCTTAAATGTCCCAACTCCTTAAGAATGACCAAGTTTTAATGCTGCTCCTTACTTTCAGTAGAAAAACTTTTCATATTTATTTTTTCATTGCTTTTTCAAATCATGCTAGAAAATCCTTCATTGAAATTCTCTTCCCCCATGAGAAGTTCCTCCATGGAAATATCCTCCCAAGTAGCCCCCCCCCGTCAAATATCCCCCTAAACCAAAAAAATCCCCCTGAAAACGTCTGTACACTCCCCTGTAACCATTACTATATGTAAACACAGGTCAAAGTTTGTAATTTGAAGCCCCTCCCACGGGGACTGCGGGGGAGTAAGTCGTCCCTAAAGACATAGTTATTAGATTTTTCGACTATGGTGAACAAAATGGCTATCTCAGAATTTTGATCCGGTGACTTTTGGGAAAAAATGAGCGTAGGAGGGGGTCTAGGTGCCCTGCAATTTTTTGGTCACTTAAAAACGGCACTAGAACTTTTAATTTTCGTTAGAATTACCCCTCTTGCGACATTCTAGGACCACCGTGATCTGTCTTCTGGCAAAAAATGAGAAATCCCCCATTTTTGTAGATATGTGCTTGAAATTTCCACAATAAGCTCCTCTAATACGCTGAATCTGATGGTGTGATTTTCGTTAATATTGTATGACTTTTAGGGGGTGCTTCCCCCTATTTTCTAAAATGAGACGAATTTTCTCAGGCTCGTAACTTTTGATGGGTATAATTGATCTTTGTGAAACTCATATATTTTTTAAAGTCAGCATTAAAATGCGATTCTGTTGATGTAACTATTGGTATCAAAATTCCATTTATAGAGTTTCGGTTACTATTGAGCCGGGTCACTCCTTACAACAGTTCGTTACCACGAACTGTTTGATCATCACTGGAAGACCGAGTCCGAGGAAGGCATATCAATTAAACCAAATCAAGCAATTATTTTTCTGTTTCGGCGCCATCTAGGAAGCCGGAGGTGGAATTTGGAATATCTGAAATAAGCCGCAATTAGAGTATGGCAATCTTTCTTACGAAACAGAGGAGCCGTGTCTGATAAAAACAAAAGCACAGGGGCGCAATAAGCGTTGTAAATCATACACAAACCGTTGCGGTTGTAACGGCTTTTGTTTGGGGATATTTTTCCGTAAGCGACACGTAGGTTTTTCACGGCTTGATTCACTAGGGATGAACAGGTAGTGGAAAGTGTTGGACCGAAACACAGACCAAGCCAACTAACTAAAGAAGAACACGGCAGAACTGCAGACTCAGCAACGAATGGAGCGACAGCATAAGGGCTATTAAAACAAATAAACTCGCATTTAGACGCATTAACTGACAGTCCAATCCTAGATAGTTCATTGGTTAATATAGCAAAATTGGAAAGCAATCCACGGCAAGTCCGGGCAACAAGAAGAACGTTGCCTGCATATGCAACAGAAGACAAACCAATATTACCGTAAGAAATATTACCAATACTACCGTAAGGGATTGTATTTCCTTAAGATACAATCACCAATATGAACACTTGGTTTTGTGATATCTAGTCTTGAAATAATAAAAAAAGAAAAATCAAATGTTCTATTTGTTTTCCATCCACTCATTTGAGCAAAATCATTTGTGAGAGTAACATGCCCATGGTTGGCTTAGAATCTCTCTAAAATACTTTAAACAGAAGGAATTTTAAAAACAATTATACTGATCAGCAAGAAGAATATTAACATAACTCTCTAAACTTGGTACTTTTTAAGACAATTTTTTAGCAAAGCAAATGCAAAACTTTAATGGTTTTAAACAAGTAACTTGTTTAAACAAAACTTAAATTAAAAAGAATACTTATTAGAAACAATGCTAGTAATACGGATGTAGACTTAAATAGCCAATTTTGCCTGTTTGAAACACCCCACAAAAACACTAGCTAACAAAAGAGCAATTAAATTTGTGAGTCCAATACAAAATTTCGTATGATAAAATAACAAAAATAAAACAAAACTTATGAATTTTCCGCTGGTAAATAAGAGCCTTGAACTTTTTTGTACTTGGACAGACGCGTAAATCGCCACCATCCGACGCATAAGCCGTAAAAAGTGTTATGCAGCTTATTAAGCAAAAAAACAAGTTTTTTTAACTGAAAGTAAGAAGCGACATTAAAACTTAAAACGAATAGAAATTATTTCGTATATGAAAGGGGCTGCTTCCTCATCAACGCCCCGCTCTTTATGCTAAAATTTGACTCTTCCTTTTAAAACAGTAAAAAACTTTTGCGTAAAGAGCGGGGCGTTGATGAGGAAGTAGCCCCTTTCATATACGAAGTAATTTCTGTTCGTTTTAAGTTTTGATGTCGCTCCTCACTTTCAGTTAAAAAAAAACTTGTTTTTTTTTTATTAGAACGAAACGTCTGTTTCGTGAAAACGTCTTGTAAAATAACAAGTCATGTGAGTGTAAATACCACTTTTTCCAAAGAACAACTACCTACTGAATGACAACGTTTGGGGTATACCTTCAAGAATTAGAGATTTGTTATTACAGTTTCTATTAGAGGAAGAAGAACAGCAAAATTCAATGTCATTTGCCACATAGCAGCAAACAATTATTTAGAGTTTGGGCATAAAAGTTCCTTGGAACAAAATAGAATACAGGAGAATATTATGCTTAAGGTTGAACAGGATATGAGACAAGATATGAATAAGAATTCCAAACACTTAATGAAAATTAATATGGTTAGACCATTTAACTAAATTTTCTTCAACTAAAAGTGAAGTTGGTACTTCCAAGTGACATTTCTTTCAATTTTTATAGGGAATCAAAAAACCACTAAGCATCAAAATGGTTTAAATCTGCAAACACTTCACTTTTTCCAAGCTGAAGATTAAGATTCCATACAACTAATTTTCAAGAAGCTGCCATCTCTTCAATAAATGTTTTCAAATCTTTGCTGATCTTATTCAATTAGCAGCGTTTCTCTGTCATACCTACAACAAAATCATGCTACCTCCTAATCCTTTGCTTAATTCTGATAGAGTAAAATAAATTATGGACACTAATATTTTAGTTCCTTAATTTTTCAGATTATCTATTAACATAACAGAATTAGGGAAAAGAATGTGTACAAAGGGACAAAAATATTAGGAAATTTGCAAAAACAAGCAAAACATGTTCAAAACTCATTGTGCAGCTTTTCATTTTCTTTTTAAATTTCCGCTTGTTCATTCAAAAATTCAAAAAATAATGTGAGGGGATACCATTCCCAACCTCCACAAAATAAAGCAATGTGGTGCAGAGCCTTTACACTGTAAATGTATGATCCTAGGCATGTTCAACACAAATCATTGCAATTTCCATACCACATATGTTATTGACCTGGCCAGTTTTTCTTATCTGGAGTGGGTGTTTTTAGCACTGTTGTGTTCTTGTTCTTTTTTTTCGGCTGGCAAGTTTAAGCAAACAGAATGAAGCAAGGAAATTACATTGCCTTCTAAGTAAAAATGTTGATGAAACTGTTGTGATATTAGAAACAACTTATAAGGAAGTACTATTGATGAATTCAAGTGTACAAGTGGTTTGCTTTTTGCGTTCAAATGGTGATGTGTTAACTGAGGACAAACCTCATTCTGGATATTCATGAATTGCCTGACATGACAAGAATGTTGAAAAACTTGAGAGCCTCTGTTGGTTGTGTCAACCAATACTGAAGAACTATATAAGATTAGTGGGATATCTTGGTGCTTGGTTCACTAAATTTCAATTGAACATTTGACCATGAAAATGGTTGTTGACCAGTTTTTTGCTTGAATTCTTACTAACCACAAAAAAAAAATGTTGAGTTGAGACATGATATATTTTGAAACAACAACACAAAATTATCTTGGTTCTGTCAAAGAGCATTACTGATCAAGAAACAAGATACTATTGGTATGACACACAAAGAAAGCATCAGTCAAGCCAATAAGACAATATCATCACTACATCCAAGAAAGTCACCAACCAAGTCAAATCAACATATAAGCACATCGTCATAGCTGCAAAAGGAGGATGGAGCTCAAGTGTTTGTTCCTGGGAAGGGGAGAAGGTGGCAACCAATGTATAAAACATTTCAGAGGGATGGGGCCATACTCATTTTCGGGGAAGGGCAATTATTACCAACCTACAAGTAATACTGCCATCTTATACCACATTGAATTGAATCTAGACACGGAGCAAGTAGGAAGGAAATAGCTAGCAAAAATGGAGCAAACAAAGGAAGAAAATCAAACTGGATAAATTTTGCAAAAAAGCAGAAGCATGTAAATAGAATCTATAGATTACATAGTTAATTTGGGGTCCTTGTAGTCTGATATAGCCTGCCTCTAATGAGATTCATCCATGAAATCTTGTCTTTGACAAAGAATCTTCTTCTCTTAGACTCCAGGGCTTACCAAAGCAGTTCCTGGGACTTTGGCTAGATTTTTAGCCATCCTTCATATTTCCTCTCTCTAAAGTTTTACCAAAAGACAATACAGATACATCAATCCTGTATGGCTAAAGAAATGGGCATTTTGATTTTGTTCCTAGAGTTCTAGCATACTCAAGTTTTATATTCCTGCCACTCAATAAGTCAGAGAACTTTGTAGCCTAGGGCTATATCTGGCTTTACTGGTAGGGAGAGGAGAGCTTAGGATGCGATTTGCAATGAAGTGATTAATAGCCTATATTTGGAAAGGCAATTGAGCAGTATATTTCTCCATAGTGCAAATTAAGGTAATTAAGATGATGATGTTTTATCTTAGTTCTTCTACCAGAAACTTAAGACGCCATGTGACAATATTTAATTTGGGAAGATGTTGACAGGCACATCAAACAGTATGTTCATCTTTTAGCAGGTAAATTAATTTAATGACCCCAAAATAAGAGATTCCAAACTCTTTGGTCCTCAGCAGCCTCCACAGAAAATTGCTCTTCTCTGCAAGGAGATCTCAACAACCTCTCTCAGTGGGCAACAACTTGGATGTTCAAGTTCAACCCATGCAAATGCAAAGTCCTGCATCTAATTTAAAACATCTCTTGCCATAGTTATAACATGGTTGACTCTGCAGGTGCCAATATGTCCATTCAGGGTGTTGGGGAAGAGCATGATCTAGGGATAATCATTGACAATAAGCTTAAATTTCATAGTCACTGTCAGAACCAAGCAGCTAAGGCAAACAAAGTCCTTGGTTTGATCTACTGCTCAGTGACAAGTTGCCAACCAATAGTTTACCAAGAAGCTTTACACAGCCCTTTGTCCCCATCTTGAGTTCAATATGTTGGTTGCCAACCCACACCTTAAGTGTGACATGGATTTTTTAATGGAGATACTGGAGAAGGTCCAGCATAGAGCAACCAAGCTCCCTTTAAAAAAAAAAATCTCCTATGACTAATGACTAGATAAGCTGAACCAGCCTATCCTAACATACAATAGAAACAGAGGATATATCATCCTTGCATTTAAGATAATGACCACTGACACCATTAAGCCCATTTTTGATCACAGTGAATACACCAAAACACAAGGACACCATATAAAACTACATCAAAAACTTAGCAGAAAGCATTAAAAGTTCAACTTCTTCGCAAATCATGCTGTTCCACTGTGGAATTCACTCAGCAAATATACCATATTGACCAGATCAGTTGACAGCTTCAAAGTTGGTGTTGACAATTATTGGAACAACAAATAGTGGAAGACATAGTGGGACAAATTAGTATCGTTCAGCAGGGTCTATTAGGTGTCATTCACCCCTTCTAGCCCTCAAACACTCCTGGCTGGATACACATCTAGTGACACCCAACAATGAAACTAAACTGTCCTGTTTACATGTAAATAGTAACGTTTCACTCATGGACTGTGACATGAGTATCAAGTCAATGTTACCTGGCAACATCTACAGGTTCTTCAACCTTAGTTGCTAGAAGATGTGATTTAAGTTAATAAGTTTCCCAAAAAGAGTACAGAAAAAAATTGCAAAAAAAAACTGCTAAAGTTTTGGTCTAGGGTTATGTCCAGGTTTTAGTGAGGGGAGGGGGATACAACAAAACTGAAAGAAGGCAACATTCAATAAATATTCTCTAAAAAGAATTGATCAAGTTTTGAAAGTGTTACAGTTAATTCAGAAGAGGAATCTTGAACCAAGATTACTCATCAAAGTGCTAAACCAACAGCAAATGTAGCCTAGTTTTTTTGTTTTTTTTTTAATTATTTATGTAGAGGCAGATACCACCTTATAAAAATCTTGTTACTGTTAGGAAATGCAATTTAATGTGTTGAAGTTAATGTAGTAGAGTAGTGGATACAGACTAAACATGGGCTGGTATTAACTTTAAGGCAGAAACCAGAAAGAAACCAAGAAACACCAATATATAACTTGTTGAAGGTGTCCAAAGAAGAGCCACGAAATGGATTGATGGTATATGCAGTCAGACCTACTGCAGTAGATTACAATTGGCTAACCTCCCAACACTTGTTTTTCAGCATAGGTGTAATGACATGATGCTCACCTACAGATACTTCCAACAAGCAGACTAGAAGCTGTTCACCTTCTCTTCCCAACAAAGACAAACACAAAAACTTTCCAAAAAGCTGTACAAATCCACTGTTAACACCAAGGTCGGACTAGATTTTTTCAACCCGGAACTAGCGAATAATTGGAACCGATTAAGTCAAGAAACAATTTTGGCAACCTCACTTTAGAAATTCAAAGAGAAGCTCAACAAAGAAAGGGAGGCCAAACCATGGAGATTCTAGTGGTAAAACCCCTCCCATTGCTTACTACCATAGCACTCTTGGAAGACAATAGAATCAGCTTAGAGTATGATGCAGCTTGTTATACCCAACCATCTCACACACTCAATCCAAAGTTACTGTTGTGCAGTGGTGCCAACTCTAAATCACTAGAGAATGGTTCTTGAAACACACCTACCATGTGATCACTGTTACCAAGTGGGCTTAATTTGCATCTCTTCAACACTCTCTAGTCCTGATAGTTTGTTGCTTGACCTTAACACAACAACCAGATCTATTGCTATCATCAACTATGGAGCATCACAGTTCTTGTAACTAATTTGCTCTAAAGTGTGAATTAAGGTAATCCACAACATACCCTTGTCTGTAGACCTATCCCTGAAAATTCCATTTCCCTAACCTAAACCTATCCAAGATAGCAAAAAGTAACTAAGCTAGTATTTTATCAACACTAGTAGCCTAATGCATCCAATACAATTTCACAAAGATGGTGCCATTTTGCAATTGCATTTAGCCTACTGTCTATTTTGAACCTGATGAATATCTAGCATTAACCAAAATATTAGGATGAAATATGATAAAATAGTGATAAAATTGGTAGCCTAGTCTAGTTCTTTTCAAATTCTATGACTAGTGACTGGTAATTTTTGGAATAGCAACAGTACTTGTATGGTATAGCCCCTAGGTAACATTCTTCAAATATGTTTCTCTAATGTTCCATCCTAATGAAATATACCTAAGCATGACAAAAACAAAATACTTTAAAAGCAAATTTGGGCTATATATTTGCACATTAGAGAGGGAGGGAAGTAAAGCTGGTCTGCATGCCTAATGTGCTAGGTACAATTATTCTGTACACTATGAAGTAAGAATTATTTTCTAACTTCACACTGTCAAAGTACTTTATCCCCCCCCCCTCCCAGTGTGTACTAGTTGACAAATTTGATTATTACTATAGAGATTGACCAAATTATCCAACTAGATGGCAAAAATATTTGTTTTTGTAAAGAGATTGGATAGAACTTTTTAATATAAGCTTACATGCTATTTTTTTCTATTTGCCAAAAGGCAGTGTTCCCTCTTGTGTGTAGCATGAAAATTCAACTAAGTAAGTAATACTTATTCCTTGATTTTCAAATATTAGCCAACTTGGTAGACAAGTGAATTATCTTAGTTATTTCATAGTGGTAAAATTCTAGTTAATTGACTTCTTGCTATCTCAGAAAGGGTTTAGGTTAGGAAAATGAAACTTTCAGATGAATCTACAGACTAAAGTATGTCCCAGGAAGGTATTTTGAAGCAACTACCTCTACTGACCTTTGATGACCTTCAAAAATATGTATTTTATAAAAATGAAATCTTGTTAGATAGATATTCTGCTTGATTGAAGTACAGCAAAATTGTTTTCAGCTTCATTACTTTGCTCAGTTACATTTTAGCCTATATGGTTTTAAAGATATGCAAATACATTTCCAAAATTTTGAAGAAAACCTTGATATGGCTCAAAATTCTACTCCAATAACAGGAATTGCATTTCCAGAACTAAAGCCAGAGAAAAAGCAACTAGTAACTGAAAATTAAGGTAAAATTTTGTTTTGTCAAAATTTCAATAGGTAGCCTATACACCTGTCATGTAGGCAAATTCCAGTGCCCTCTAGGGGGAGAAGGAGTGGAGGTGGGTACTTTAAAATACCTTCCTAGGACATACTTTAGACTGTAGACCCATCCCTGAAAGTTTCATTTTCCTAACCTAAACCCTTTCTGAGATAGCAAGAAGTCAATTAACTAGAATTTTACCTTTAGTAGTAATATCCAACTAGCTAGACAAATATTTTGGTAAAATTCTAGTTAATTGACTTCTAGCTATCTCAGAAAGGGTTTAGGTTAGGAAAATGAAACTTTCAGGGTGAATCTGCAGACTAAAGAATGTCCTGGGAAGGTATTTTGAAGCAACTACCTCTACTCATTCTCCCTCTAGAGGGCCCTGACCTTTGATGACCTTGAAAAATATGTGTTTGGTAAAAGTCAAAAGATCTTATGCTTAATTAAAGTACAAGAAAATTGTTTTTATCATTGCTTCATAACTTTGCTCAATTCCATTTTAAAAGGTTTTAAAAATATGCAAATACATTTCCAAAATTTTGAAAAAAACATTGATATGGCTCAAAATTCTACTCAAATAATAGGAATTGCATTTTCAGAACTATAGGCAGAGAAAAAGCAACTAGCAACTGAAAATTAAGGTAAAATGTTGACAAGAAATCACTAAACTAGAATTTTACCAAGCATTTTTAGAGCCTAGGCCTATTTTGAAAAACTGATGAATTGAAAATCTATTGGTAGCCAATATTTCTTTTTCTTCCTATCTGACTTTTACCCATTAGGCTATAAACCATACCCTGTAGATGTACTTTCAGATCATAAAATATTTAGCTTAATCCTACCATCAGAAGCAAACAATGCATAAATAAATACTAATTTAGAACAAATCTAAAGACTGGAAGGGGTCTACTACCTCAGGTCTAAATTCGGGCTAAAAACCGGATACAATACCCTAACTTCTATTCATCTGTGGAAATGTTGTTGTTGTAGAGAAAATACGCTCGGCTTTCGCCCTCTGCGTCACCAAACAATAATTAAACTTAAAATCACAGAAACGAAAAGAACATACAAATCAAATAAATCAAATCATCTTCTCTTCTCACCACACTCTTGTGACTGAAAAAAAAAAAAAAAAAAAAAAAAAAAAAAAAAAAAAAAAAAAATGAAATTACAACCAGTTGAAAATCTTTGTTGAAGACACAAAAACTCCCAATGCCTCCAATATTTTTAACTCCTTATCTTTACTAACGCGAGTGAAACCTAAAACGAGAGGAGTGGACGTCTTCAGGCCCAATGATTCAACTTTTCTGATCAGAATATTTCTCTCAGTTGTGAAACGAGGGCATTCTGAGAGAATGTGATCTATAGTTTCATCAATATTTACACACCTAAAAAAAGGGCATGACTTGCTATCTGTAAGATGATATAGTGCTTGACGAGATCTGGTCATTGCATGACCAGTTCTCAGACGGAAAATAGAGTTTGCAATTTTCCTATTTGGGTGGATAAGGTGATGTGGGATATAATGCCCCTCAAAAGACAAAACATAAATATTTGTTGTTGCAATACATCTATTATTAATTCTAATAGAACTTGCAGCAGAGGTTATTAACTTTGAAGTTTCATTTACAGTGAGAGCAACCTTCCAAGTAATTGGGTGGTGGATAGCCTGTTTTGCAATACTGTCAGCAATTTCATTTCCCTTAATCCTTATGTGAGAAGGAACCCAGACCATTTTCAGTTGAAGACCATCAGAAGACATTATTTTCTGAATTTTTCCCTGTAGATGAACAATAATTGGAATAACTTTTCCTTGCCTCTTTTTTAGATCAGAAAGAACACTTTTAGAGTCAGAAAAGATAACAAATGAGCCTGATCCTACTTCCAGCACTGTATCCAAAGCTTTTTGGAGAGCAAGACATTCTGCATGGAAAATGGAGATTCCATCTGAAACTCTAATCCCAACTGATGAGCCATTCCACTCAGAAAAAATGCCTATGGATGCCTTCCCATCATTTGAGACAGATCCATCAGTAAATATCTTTTTCCAATTATAAAATTCAACCATTTTAGCTAGTGTAAGTTGATGAAGGATTAGACTATTCATTTTATTCTTAGGAAAATCCATGCCAGGGATTTTTATATCTATAACATTATCAATGCTATTAGGAGTGTTGGGAGATATCTGGGTCTGACAAGAAAAGATTAGGTTTTCAGGAACACCTATGCCATTGAGCAAGGAGACCAACTTGATAATGGCTGGACTACTATATGTCTTCCGATTTTCATAGAGAAATGTATGATTTATGAGACACTCCTTGAGAACATGGAGGTTTTGGTTAGTATTTACTTTCATAAAGTAATTAGAAGAAAGTTTCAAGAATCTTTCTTCTAAAGAAGGTATATTAACCTCATTGAACAGAGCTGCAATAGGAGTACTTTTTAGTGCACCTGTGATTAATCTCAGGCCATGGTGAACTATTGATTCAATTTTAGAAATTAACTTTTTTGAAGCTGAGTAATAGACAGGGAGACAATATTCAATCTTTCCATATATTATAGATGTGAATAGTTTTTGAAGACTATCTCGGCTAGCTCCCCACTTTTGCCCAGCAACAGCACGCATAAAATTCAGTCGTTTTTCAAGTGCATCACAAAGATGAGAGATATGATCATTCCAATTTAACTTACTATCCAGCCACATACCAAGGAATTTCACATTCCTGGCAAAATGAATTTGTTGTTTATATAGAGTCAGATTAATTGAGAGACAATCTTGCCTAAGGTCAATTTTCCTAGAAAAAACCATGCCAGTGGTCTTTGGGATAGAAAAAACCAGATTTTTTGTATTAAGCCATATTGACAGTTTATCAATTGCTCCCTGGAGCTTGGGTTGACAAGCTTCAGGAGAGGAGCCTTCAGTCCAAAGAGCTAAGTCATCTGCATATAAGACAAACTTTATTGAGGGCATATCAGCCAAAATAATATCATTAATCAGTATGTTAAAAAGAAGAGGACTCAAAACTCCTCCTTGAGGAACACCTAATGAGACGGTACTAGCAGAGGAGCATATGGATCCAACTCTGGTTTTAATAGTCCTATTAAAAAGCATTGCCCTGCACCACTTCCAGAAATTATTTCCAACATTAAATTTATGAGCCTGTCTTAGGATTGCAAAGGGGTCCAATGTATCATAAGCTTTCTTAATATCAAAGAAGACTGCAGAAACAACTCTCTTTCTTGTAAAAGCTTTCTTAATGTCATGATCAAGTTGAATTAGGTTATCAAGGGTTGATCTACCTTTCCGAAAACCAGCTTGTTCAGCAATAAGAGAATTATCAATAAGGGGTTCAAATCTCAACTTAATCATTTTCTCATAGAGTTTAGCAATGCATGAGGTTAAGGCAATTGGGCGGTATGAAGCTGGGTCTGAACGATCCCCTTTGCCTTTATATATTGGGACTAGAATAGAAGACTTCCAAGCAGATGGGACAGTGCCACTATCCCAACATCTGTTAAACAAGTAAAGAAGAGGGACCAAGAAAGTCGGTGGAAGAGCTCTAAGCATCTTATTGTGGACCAAATCTTCACCCATTGCTGAGTCATTTAGAGACTGTATTGTAGAAGTTAGCACATCCATATCAAAATCTTTGTCAAGATTAGTGACAGACCCTGGGGGAAACTGCGGAATCTGTGGAAATAGCGGCAAAATTTTTGAATTAATAATGAAATTGAAGAAATTATTGAAAGACGAAAGTCTTTGTTCTTATAAGCTGCGTTTTAGTCAGCTTGTACAGCCACCTGTGGTTTACAGATCATTCCAGCAATTCCCCATCTGGCCGTCGTTTTATAAAAAGAATCATATTACCTCTGATTGAGGTAATAAATACTTGCAAAAATAGTATTGAGGTTTCGTTTTGAATAAAATAAAATACACTGAAACGAAATTAGTCATTATTTAGAAAATGTTATTATTATTATTGAGCCGTAAGAAGCTTAATATCAGTTCTATGTTCGGAGCATAATGATTTGTGATCATTTCTAAAGATTAAAA
The DNA here is from genome assembly GCF_032884065.1 of Artemia franciscana. NCBI lineage: Eukaryota > Metazoa > Arthropoda > Branchiopoda > Anostraca > Artemiidae > Artemia > Artemia franciscana. Next base: position 52,765,876 of record NC_088864.1, read on the forward strand.
TAAATTTAAAAACTTACGTTCGCCAATATCCCGCTTTGGGTCGTTTCGTTTTGCCGTTTTTGAAGTTGTATAGCTACTCAATTAGTACTAATTTCCTATTTGCGTCGCTAAGTATTCAAAGTTGCGTTGTTCTGGATTCTAGTCTGGAATTTTTTTCTAGTCCCTTTTTATCAAATGAATGGCCTTTTCGTCAATTTAACTCAAGGGTGGATCAAGAGCAAAAACTTGGGGGGACAATGTGACAAAAGGGTTAATAATTGACAAAATCATTCTAAAAAAGAGTTAAGAAAGAAAAAAACTGGAAAAGAGGACACCAGAATAATCTAGGGGGCAGGGTTCCCTTGGTCTTCCCAGATCCACCGGGGACTTGACTTCATCTTTCCTTTAAATTGATTGTTTTGTTTTTGGTTCTCTATTTTAAGTAATAATTATAGTTTTTACAATATTGAACTCCCAATTTTACCAATGCAGAACTTCAAATTTTACATAAGGAAATGTTAAGAGAAATTGGTCAGGGTGGAAATTTTTAACCGGTTGGAAATTTTTGAGTATTGATACGTAGAGGGATTTTTCCACGTAAAATTCTCCATGAAGGAGTTTATCACGGCATAAATTCTCCAGAGGGCAATTTTTGTGGGAGTAAGTTGTTACTAGGGGGTAGGGTATTTGCAAAAAGAATTTTCCACGGAAAGGGCGATTTCCCGTGTGATTTTAGAACAATCAGAAATTAAAGAGTTTTTCCAATGAAAGTGTGCTAAGATATATTTAACAGCCAGAATCGTCTGCAAGAAATTTTGTGTGGAGAATTTTCAACTAGAATGGAATTGCCCGGGAGTTTTCGTGGCGTGGGGTATTTGTCGTGTAAGGACTTTAAATGGACTTTGAAATTGAGGGATTTTCGGGGGAGGAAAGAGTTTTCCATGGAGGGGGAGCCGGATTTCCAGGCATTGTATAAAAGCAATCAGAAATTAACTTTTAAAAAACTAATTGTTTTCAACCGAAAGTAAGGGGTAACATTAAAACTAAGAAAGAACAGAATTTATTTCATATTCAAGGGGGCAGGCTGCTCCTTTCTCAATACCTCGCTCTTTACGCTGAAGTTTGACTTTTTGTCCTAATTCTTTTAGAACAACTTCTGATACACAAGGGCCATTTAATTAGGACAATTCAAAGCTTTTTTTATTTAAATACTAAAAACTTTCAAATAACTCAAAACTTGCTCGAAACAAGATCAATGGCTATAAAATGTTTATGCTATGGCTATGGCTACAGAACATAATGAAAAATATATCACCTACTGTGGAAAAAAAGGAATAAAAATAACCAAAGGCACTTGGGAAAATGGGAAATTCGAGAACAAAAATTTAATTTACATTATCAATATATTCAAGCATGATTTTATTTATTACTTCTTCATGGATTAGTTTTGCCACACAGGCTTCAAAATTTATGTAAACCACTTTATGTCTTATGGATTTCACTGCATTATTTCAAAATGATCAAAAATAAAATAAAAAAAAAATTTCCGACTGAAAGTAAGGAGCAACATTAAAACTTAAAACGACCAGAAATCATTCTTTATATGAAAGGGGATGCCTCGGCCTCAACATCTTATTCTTTTTGCTAAAGGCTGACTCTTTGTTACAACTCTACCTTTTAAAGTAATAAAAAACCTTAGCGTAAAGAGCGAGGTGTTGAGGAAACACTCTTTGTTTGGCGCTAGCCCGCTGGACAAAAAGGACCATCTTTAGCAATCTGTCATTCTTCATCTGCAGAACGCATCTAAGCCATTATAGCCCTTATTATATCTCTCATTATAGCCTTAGAAAGTGGGACTGAACAGCATTTTTGGTATAATCTGCTATTTGAGATAGGTCAGTCAGTACGGTGACCAAAATAAAATCCGCAAGCAATTTCTCTAGAAAATCTTTAGCAAATCCTCCTGCATTTTTTGGACCGCCCATGCTTCTGAGCCATAATTGACAATTTTTATCAATCTAGCTACCACTATTCTAATCTTTGGTTCGCACACTTATCTTCATCTGACTAAAGTGAAGCGATAAGTAAGTAAGTGAATCTGCCCACTTGATCAATCTTCTCGCTACCCAACATTACCTCTTCACCCTCACTTATTTCTATTCATAGCAACCAAGTCCGCTTTAAATTACTATTCGGACCTATTCTTGCAGCCTGAAGCAGTAAAACCTTTATAAATTAATTCATTTTGCCGATCTTTTCATCTAGGATGCCCAAATCATCAGTATAACTTTAGTCTAGAAGTGTTTTCTTTCTCTTATTGACTTCATGTTCTCCCATTGCCTTTGTTGCGTTCTATAAGACAAAGTTCATTGAAATGATCCATATGAATAGACCTACAGTCCTGCTTAACTCCAAACTGTGCACAAAACCAGTATCTAACCTCATTTTCGGCCTTGATCACTACAATGTTTTATTCTCGTACATAGCACTAATTACTTTATTTCATTTATCTAGTACATTCTCCAAAGCGCTTGCATCAGCAGAATCAAACGCTTGTTCATAATGTATACAATTTAGGACCAAAGGGGTGTGATGGCTCTGGCACTTCTCATTTATTAATCCTAGAGGGAAAATTTGTTAACCAGATTCTCTCCCCTTCCTAAAACCACTCTGTTCTCCTCTTAAAACTTGATCACTTAAAAAGGGCATTAGAACTTTTCATTGACGTAATAATGAGCCCTCTTGCGACACTCTAAGACCCCTTGGTCGATAAGATGACCCCTGGGGAAAAAAAAAAAACAAACAAATAAACACGCACCCGTGATTTGTCTTCTGGCAAAAAATACGAAAGTCCACATTTTTTTAGATAGGACCTTGAAATTTTTGCTTTAGGGTTCTCTGATATGCCAAATGCGATGGTGTGATTTTCGTTAAGATTCTATGACTTTTAGGAAATGTTTCCCCTTTTTCCAAAATAAGGCAAATTTTCGCAGGCTCGTAACTTTAGATGACAAAGACTAAATTAATTGAAACGTATATATTTAGAATCAGCGTGAAAATTCGATTATTTTGATATATCTCTTAGCATCAAAATTCCGTTTTTTAGAGTTCCTTTTGCTATTGAGCCGGGTCGCTCCTTACTACAGTTCGTTACCACCAACTGTTTGAAAACAAAAATAATTCGGTATTTCGGGGCTTCGGACATTATTACTCCTTTGCGGAAGTTAGGCTCAAAATTGGAAAAGGATTATATTTTTTCTCTGGGCCCCTTCCACCTCTTGGTTCGTTTATTTTCCCGTTAGTTTTCATCTGTTTTCGCTTTATAGTTGTGTTATCTCTTAGCAGTTCTTTCGTAAGTTGAGTTATGGTTGTGGTATATATGTTTTATCGCTCGTATAGTTGTGTTATTTTCAAACTATACTCTATAATAGAGAGGTTCCGAACACCCAGCATTGTATATTAAGCTCTGAATTTGACGTTTTTTTTCTAACGTGACCAGATTCGTCCTGCACCCTTTTCATTGAATTTTTCTTCCTCCATGACATATTTCTCCAAGGAAAGATCCTCCCACATAGCTCCCTCCCCTCAACGCTACCCCCAAAACCAAAAAAATCCCCCTGAAAACGTCTGTACACTTTCCAATAACCATTATTATATGTAAACACTGGTCGAAGTTTGTAACTTGCAGCCCCTCCCCCAGGGACTGTGGGGGAGTAAGTCATCTCCAAAGACATATGAATGAGCCCTCTTGCGACATTCTAGGACCACTTGGTCGATACGATGACCCCTGGAAAAAAAAAAAAAAAAAAAAAAAAATAAACACGCACCCGTGATTTGTCTTCTGGCAAAAAATGCAAAATTCCTCATTTTTGTAGATAGGAGCTTGAAACTTCTACAGTAGAGTTCTCTAATACGCTGAATCTGATGGTGTCATTTTCGTTAAGATCCTACGACTTTTAGGGGGTGTTTCCCCTATTTTCCTAAATAAGGCAAATTTTCTCAGGCTCGTAACTTTTGATGGGTAAGACTAAACTTGATGAAACTTATATATTTAAAATCAGCATTAAAATGCGATTCTTTTGATGTAGCTATTGATATCAAAATTCATTTTTTTAGAGTTTTGGTTACTATTGAGCTGGGTCGCTCCCTACTACAGTTCGTTACCACGAACTGTTTGATTTATCCTGTTTATGTCTACCAGATTTAGTTATCCCTACAGAAGGATAGGTCTATATACCAATTTGCTGAATCATTTGTTACTAACTTCAAATTCAGGAAGTATATGTTTCCACTTTGCATACTTTACTAGGAAATGAGCCGATATACACTTTTGACTCAAAATTAATTCTCTTTTTTGTGTTTTTTTTTTTATCTGAGTGATAGATAAATAGCATTCAAAATTACTGGTTTTATAAGCATACGTTGTAATCAGAATCAGATTATAATAATCATTAATAGAGCTTAGTCTGTTTAAAAAAAAGTATGCTAAAGAGAATTCTCCTGAAAAACTTTCCTGTCATTTGAGGGAACTTTTCTTGGAGGGTGAGCTAGACTTACCAGCATTATTTGAAATCAATTAGAATTTTATATAAAAAATAAGTTTTTTATACAGAATAATTTTTCTGTTTGTCTTGGGTTTTAATATTACTCCTTACCTTCAGTAGAAAAAACTTTCTATTTAAAGCATTTAAACTTTAAAAAATGGGGTTTTGATACTAATAGATACATCAAAAGAATTCGATTTCTATGCTGATTTTAAATATATAAGTTTCATCAAGTTTAGTCTTACATATGAAAAGTTCGTCGGCTTCCCCGTACGTGGTAGTGTGTTCAATATTACTTCCATTTGCCATCATCATCATCATCATCAAATTACTTGGTTTGTCGGTTTCCCCGGACACGGTAGTAATTCTGCTTTGATTTATAGAGCCCATAATTAATTTGTTAAAAGGAGAGGTTTCAAGGCTGGTTAGGAGACGGCGGTAAGCCACTCCTCTCCGTCAACTTGCAGAGGCCGTTGTTCGTCGCTGAATCATCCGCCCTTTCAAAGTTGTCCTCCTGAAGAGAATCCTCCCAAGATGATAATCTGCCATACCATACGATTTTACCTGTTGTTGGGAGAAGGTTTGAAGCTGACGGGACATATCCACACGCCGGTGGGCCCAGCTCAGTCTACATCAGAGGGGCCTTCTTCCTCCTCCGCCTGAATTTATGCCCCCCAGGTGAGGGTATCCCAGTTATATTTTAGGACCCCCAGGGGCTGGGTCCCCCCTTGGTCCGTGCCTCCATCACCACTGGAGGTACCCTGCATATCTGCAAGGCTTTCCCCTATCCGCCACCTGGGGTGGCGTTTATTACGTTGGCTAAATATGGCAAATAGTCGTACCAGTCGTTCCTCTTGTTTTTAGTATATATTCCTAAAACATTTGAATACAATTTGTGTCTATTTTTTATCTCCCATTTGCTTCTGGGTGGAACAGAGAACACTAAGTTGGATATTTGGAGAAATTGAATTAGATCCCCTGTAGCCTTCGAAACAAAATTTTTCCATTATCTGATGACACTGCATTGAGAATTTCTTAGTTCAAAAATAGTTTAGCGAATGCCTTACTTGTGGTAAAGGCACTTTGGTTCTTTAAAGCTTCAGCAAACGTAAATACTGAAAAGTGGCCTACTACTGAAAGTACGCATACATGGCCATTATTTGAGATTGGTAGGCCACCAGTGCCCCCAAATAAATCGAAAAAAATTATATCAAATGGAAATTTGGCCATTGGAATATTTCCCAATGGGGGATGGGAGTAAACTTGAGGGGTCTTTAGGCTACAAGTTTCTCATTTATTTACGAAGTCTCTTGAGTTCGGTTAGAGGCAATTCGGATTGAGGCAAGAAAAAATGTTTCCCTAATTTGTGGAATGCTTTGGTATTGCCTAAGCAGTTGATGTCCGCAATTTAATATCCTACAAAATCCCCCAAAAGCTTTTATTTCGCATGGCTACATTAACCAACAGCCATCAAACAGCTTACCAGTTATCTCCGTGTATTATCATCAACAACAGCCTTCATCTGATCGGCATTATAAATGGAAACCAACTTTTTATGTTTTCTTCGTGTTGTTTGGTTTTGTCCAGGCCAGAATACTTTCCACCCTCCTCCATATTACCCTCTAATCTCCTTCTAATCATTGGTCATTTAGCATTATTACGACAAACATCGTTTAAAACAAGAAAAGATACACTTTTGGGGCGATTTTTGCCCGAGGAGATTCTTTGAATTAGTTTTGAGGAGGGTGAACTGTGGCAAAATATCAACAAAGGTGGCTCTTCAAATTTTTCAGGTTTTTTTATTTTGTTAACCCCCCCCCCAAAAAAAAAGAAAAACTCTGGATGCAACCTTGTCAGTTAATTACGTGACCCTGTCTTAATTGAAAATTGAAGCAGATCTTGAAGACTTTTACTTAAGTGAAAAAAAGTACTGGCAACCATGTCATAGTCAAGTAGATTGCAGCAATCAAACAGTTCGTGGTAACGAACTGTAATAAGGAGTGACCCGTCTCTATAGTAAACGACACTCTAAAAAATGGAATTTTGATACTAAAAGATACATCCAAAGAATCAAATTCTTATGCTGATTTTAAGTATATAAGTTTTATCAAATTTAGTCTTTGTCATCAAACGTTACGAGCCTGAGAAAATTTGCCTTATTTTGGAAAATAGAGGGAAACATCCCCTAAAAGTCATAAAATCTTAACGAAAATCACCAATTCGCATTCAGAGTATTAGAGAACCCTCACTTAAAGGTTTCAAGCTCCTATCTACAAAAATGTGGATCTTCGTATTTTTTGCCAGAAGACCGATCACGGGCGCGTGTTTACTTTTTTTATTTTTCCCAGAGGTCATTGTATCGACCGAGGGGTCTTAGAATGTCGCAAGAGGGCTCATTCTATGGGAAAATAAAAGTTCTAGTGCCCTGTTTAAGTGACCAAAAAATTGGAGGGCACCTAGGCCCCTTCCCACGCTCTTTTTTTTCCAGAAGTCAACGGATCAAATTTTTGAGATAGCCATTTTGTTCAGCATAGTCAAAAACCATAATAAATATGTCTTTGGGATGACTTGCTCTCCCACGGTCCCCAGGGGAGGGGCTGCAAGTTACAAGCTTTGACCAGTGTTTATATACAGTAATGGTTATTGGGAAATATAGAGACGTTTTTCAGGGGGACTATTTTAGATTGGGGGGTTGAGTGGATGGGGCTATGGGGGAGGATCTTTCTTTGGAGGAATAACCCATGGGGGGAGAGAAATTCAATGAAGGGGCATTATTATAAAAAAAAATACAACGAAAAAATAAATATGAAAAAGTTTTTTCAATTGAAAGTAAGGAGTAGCATTAAAACTTAAAACGAACAGACATTATTACGCATATGAGGGGTTCATCTCCTCCTAGATACCTCGCTTTTTACGCTAAAGTATTTTTAGTAGTTTCAACTATTTATTTTACGGCCTTTCTGATTCAAGGGTCATTCTTAAAGAGTTGGGACAAAATTTAAGCTTTAGTGTAAAGAGTGAGGTATTAATGAGCGGACAAACCCCCTCATATACATAATAAAAATATAAGAATATAAAAGTTCGTTACGTTTGTTAATTCTTAAGTTACGTATATTTTTTACTAATAAAAACGTTCGTTAAAAATTAAAAGTTCTAGTTGCCTATTCAAGTAACCAAAAAATTGGAGGGTTATTAGGCTTCCTCCCCTTTCCCTTTTTTCTCAAAATCGTCTGATCAAAACTAAAAAAAGCCATTTAGAAAAAAAAGGATTAATATGCAAATTTCATTTTCATAATTTATTTGCGGAGAGCCAAAATCAAACATTGTTTTTTTAACTGAAAGTAAGGAGCCACATTAAAAGTTAAAACGAACAGAAATTACTCCGTGTATGAAAGGTACAGTTCCCCTCTCAACGCCCCGCGCTTTACGCTAAAGTTTTTTATTGTTTAATAAAGTAGAATTGAGAGAAAGAGTTTTTTTTTGCATTTAAAGTCAATCTCCGAGGTTTGAAGTCAATGCTATTTTCCTATAGCAGTTGAATGCATATTAACAACAGACACGAGCAGATTCTTTGATGAAAAAATTCCTGTAGCTTCATTGAAAGCTTTAACATGAATAGGCCGAGCAAATTTGCATTTTTTTTCTTTTAGAGCTTCATAAAAAATTAATTAGTGGGGACACCTCTAATTTTTAAAAGTAGCAATAAAATTGCTTTTAGAAGACGTAGAGAATTGTAAAGTAGCCTTTCGATTTGCCACAAGATTTCAAAATTTTTGGCCGTGAATTTTTTCTTTTATTATCATCAGTTTCCTTTAAAATTTGCCTTTAAGATATTCTTCCTTTACTATTTAAAAGGGTTGTACTAATCATACATCCTTGATTTTTGTGTCGTTTTCTAGATCTTATACCGATAAATAATCCCAAAGATTCTCAAGTTTGTAGTTATGTGGGATAATTTTTAGCAATAATTCTTATATTCAAGATTTCCTCCTTTCTCATTGGCTTAACCACTCCTTGAGGGGTTTGCCAGAATATCATTAAGAATGTTGACATCTCCTTAGCATTGCGACCAGATTTAAAAGGAAGTTGAAAACATGTATAATTGGCAACAACACCTTGAGGCAATATCATTTTTAACACTTCATACGAATTGGCATTTTTTAGGTTACAAAGCTGTTACAAAGCATATAACATTATTGGCCTTTAAAAGTAAAGAAACACCGATTGTAGGCCTATAAAATGTATGAACATTATTTTTAAAAAGAACATTATTCTTAAAAACACATCATCTTAAATATTATTGACCTTTAAAAGTAAAGAAACACCGATTGTAGACCTATAAAATGTATGAACCTTATTTTCAAAAGAAAACTATTCTTAAAAACACATCATTTTAAACATTATTGGCCTTTGAAAGTAAAGAGGCACCGATTGTAGACCTATAAAATGTATGAACGTTATTTTTAAATAGAAAATTATTCTTAAAAACACATTATTTTAAACATTATTGGCCTTTAAAAGTAAAGAAACACTGATTGTAGGCCTATAAAATGTATGAACATTATTTTAAAAAAGAATATTATTCTTAAAAAGAATATTATTCTTAAAAACACATTATTTTAAACATTATTGGCCTTTAAAAGTAAAGAAACATCGATTGTAGGCCTATAAAATGTATGAATATTATTTTCAAAAAGAACGTTATTCTTTAAAACTCATTATTTTAAACATTATTGGCTCTTAAAAGTAAAGAAACACCGATTGTAGGCCTATAAAATATACGAACATTATTTTTTTAAAATCTAAAGTTGTAGGATATTCGTCTATTTTAGTTCCACGGGATCTCATTTCATTCCTATTAGTGCCGTATCTTAGAATATTTTGGTTTTTCCCCATCATCTCATACAGTTGATGATTGATAGGCTCGTTCGTAAATGATTGATTACCCCGGTTTGGAACCGGGGTAATCATATACTTTGCTTTACGGAGTAATGCATATACTATTAAATTAATGTCATTTAAAGTAATATGTTCGTGAAGGTACATAATAAACATTGGGCACCCTTGCCCTGGGGTCATAAATACAGGTAAGGGAGGAAGGAAACCCCAAAAGGTCTTTAATAAATTTTTGAAACTACTTATATTTATATACTATTCGTCAAAAACAAGAGCTAAGAACTCATATCGCGCTTGTGACGAGGTCAAGAGGAACCAAGAGCTCATATGATATGACCTGTAGTAACATTCTAAGAATCAATAGACTGCTTTAAAAGGAAAATCAGAGGCTTAATGCCGGTCGGGATTTAAAATAAGAGCTCTGAGTCACAAGGTCCTTCTAAATATCAAAATTCATTAATATCCGATCACCCACTCGTAAGTTAAAAATACCTCAATTTTTCTAATTTTTCCTTTCCCTTCAGCCTCCCAGATGGTCGAATCGGGGAAAACAACTGTAACGAGTCAATTAGTGCAGCTCCCTGACATGCCTACCAATTTTCATCGTCCTAGCACGTTCAGAAGCACTAAACTCATCAAAGCACTGAACCACACCACCTAACTCCCCCAAAGAAAGCGGATCCAGTCCAGTTACGTCAATTACGTATCTACTGCGTTTATAAGCGTTTTCCAAGATTTCCAGTTTCCCCCTCCAACTCCCCCCAATGTCAACAGATCTGGTCGGGATTTGAAAGAAGAGCTCTGAGACATGAGTTTCTCCTAATTATCAAATTTTATTAAGATCCGGTCACCCATTCTTAAGTTAAGAACACCTCAATTTTTCTAATTTTTCCAAATTAACAACTTCCAGCTCCCCCAAAGAGAACGGATCCGTACCAATAATGTCAATCTCGTATCTATAGCTTGTGCTTATTCTTCCCATCAAGTTTCATCTCGATCTCTCCACTCTAAGCGTTTTCCAAGATTTCCGGTTTCCAAGGTTTCTGTTTTTCCCTCCAGCCCTCTATGTCCTTGGATCCAATTCTAATTGAAAATGGATTATCTGAGACATAAGATTCTTCTGCATATTAAGTTTCATTAAGATCCGATCACCCATTCGTACCAAATACCAAATTTCAATAAGATCCAATTTCTCCTTCGTAAGTTGAAAATACCTTATTTTTTAATTTTTCAGAATTAACGCTCCTCCTCCCAACCCCCCCGAAGAGAGCATATCCGTTCCAGTTACGTCAATCTCATATCTAGGACTTACGATTATTTTTACAACCAAGTTTCATTCCGATCCCCCCACTCTAAGCGTTTTCCATGATTTCAGGTTTCACCTCCCATCTTCCCCCCAATGTCACCGGATCCGGTCGGAATTTAAAATAAGAGCTATGAGACCCGATATCCTTCCAAACATCAAATTTCATTGATATCTGATGACTCTTTCATCAGGGGGGAGTTAACCCTCCCCCCCAACTCCCCCAAAGAGAGCGAATCCCGTACGATTACGTCAATCACGTATCTGCGATATTTGCTTATTCTACCCACCAAGTTTCATTCCGATCTCTTCACTCTAATCATTTTCCAAGATTTTTGGTTTCCCCCTCCACCTCTACCTACTCTCACCAGATCTGGTTGGGATTGGTAATAAGAGTGCTGAAGCACAAGATCCTTCTAAGTATCAAGTTTCATTAAGATCTGATTACCCGTCCATAAATTACAAATACCTCGTTTTTTAATTTTTCTGAATTACCCCGCCCCCCCAACTCTCCCAAAGAGTGTGGATCCGGTCCAGTTATGTCAGTCACGTATCTTGGATGTGTGCTTATTCTTGCCACCAAATTTCATCCTGACCTCTCCACTCTGAGCGTTTTCCAAGATTTCTGATACCCCCCCCCCACAACTCTCCCCAATGAAACTGGATTCAGCCAGATCTAAAATAAAAGATCTGAATTGCAAGATCCTTCAAAATATGAGATTTCATTAAGATTCGATCACTCCTTCGTAACTTAAAAACACCTCATTTTTTCGAATTAACCGTTACTCCACTCCCCCCCCCCCAAAGACGGTCGAATCGGATAAATGACTATTTCTAATTTAATTTTGTCTGGTACTGATTTTTCTCATTTTTCAGAATGAACCCTCCCCCCAACTTCTCCAAAGAGAGCGGACCCGTTCCAAATATGTCAATCACGTATCTAGGATTTGTGCTCATTTTTACCACCAAGTTTCATCCCTGTCTTTTTTTCGAATTAACCTTCTCCCCACTCCCCCCAGATGATCGAATTGGGGAAACGACTATTTCTAATTTAATCTAGTCTGGTTCCTGATATGCCTCATCGTCATAACTTATCTGGAAGTGCCTAAACTAGTAAAACAGGGAAAGACAGACAGACAGACCGACAGAATTTATGATCACTATATGTCACTTCGTAAATGCAAAGTGCCACAAAAACTTTTTAATACCACAGAAATTTACGAAACTTTTTCTAAGACCTTTTAAGCCCTGAAAGCAAGAGATAAATTAGGGTCTAACTCGGTGTCTTCAAGTATCGCCCCGATTTACCAACAATTAGCTACAACTGAAGCCCAGCTGGAGAAAATAAAAGTCATCTGCTGGAAAATATAACCAATCAAACAGTTCGAGGTAACGAACTGTAGTAAGAAGCGACCCGGCTCAATAGTAACCGAAACTCTATAAAATGAAATTTGATACCAAAAGTTACATCAAAAGAATCGCATTTTAATGCTGATTTTAAATATATAAGTTTCATCAAGACCAGTTATACCCATCGAAAGTTACGAGCCTGAAAAAATTTGCCTCATTTTAGAAAATAGGGGGAAACACCCCCTAAATGTCATAGAATCTTAACGTAGAACCTTATTGTTACCTTATTTTTCCTGTTACCTTATTGTAGAAATTTCAAGCTCCTATCTACAAATATGTGGAATTTTGCATTTTTGCCAGAAGACAGATCAGGGATGCGTGTTTATTTGTTTTTTTCCCAGGGGTGATCTTATCGACTGAGTGGCCCTAGAATGTCGCAAAAAGGCTCATTCCAACAGAAATTAAAAGTTCTAGTGCCCTTTTTAAGTGACCAAAAAAATTGGAGGGCACCTAGGCCCCCTCCCACGTTCGTTTTTTCCCAAAAGTCTCCGGATCAAAATTCTGAGACGGTCATTTTATTCACCATAGTCGAAAAACCTAATAACTATGTCTTCAGGGACGACTCACTCCCCTGCAGTCACCGTGGGAGGGGCTGCAAGTCACAAACTTTGACCTGTGTTTACGTATAGTAATGGTTACTGGGAAGTGTACTGACGTTTTCAGGGAGATTTTTTTTGTTTAGGGGGGAGAGTTGGGGGGGGGGTTACTTGGGAGGATATTCCCATGGAGAAACTTCTCATGGGGGAAGTGAATTTCAATGAAGGGGACGCAGGATTTTCTAGCATTATTTGAAAAAACAACGAACAAATAAATATGAAAAGTTTTTTTCTACTGAAAGTAAGGAGCAGCATTAAAACTTTAAACGAACAAAAATTATTACGCATACGAGGGGTTTACCTTCTCGTTATACCTCACTCTTTACGCTAAAGTATTTTTAGTAATTTCAACTATTTATCCTACGGCCTTTGTGATTCAGAGGTCATTCTTAAGGAATTGGGACAAAATCTAAGCTTTAGTGTAAAGAGCGAGGTATCGACGAGGGTTTAACCCCCTAATATACGCAATAAAAACATACTAATATAGAAGTTCGTTACGTAAGTTAATTCGTAAGTTACGAATATTTTTTACCAATGAAGAAGTTTGTACAAAAATAAAAGTTCTAGTTGCTTTTTTACGCAACCAAAAACTTGGAGGGCAACTAGGCCTCTTCCCTCGCTCCTTTTTCTCAAAATCTTCCGATTAATTGCAATTAATTAATATGCAAATCTCGTTTTAATTATTTATGTGCGGAGAGCCAAGTTCAAAACATGCATTAATTCAAAAACGTCCAGAAATTAAATAAAAAAACAAGTTTTTTTAAATGAAAGTAACGAGCAACATCAAAACTTAAAACGAACAGAAATTACTCCGTATATGAAAGGAGCTTTTCCTTCTCAACGCCCCGCTCTTTACGCTAAAGTTTCTTACTGTTTTAAATAGAGTTAAGAGAAAGAGTCAAACTTTAGCGTAAAGAGCGGGGCGTTGAGGAAGAAAAGCCCCCTTCATATACGGAGTAATTTCTGTTCGTTTTAAGTTTTAATGCTGCTCCTTGCTTTCATTTACTTTAAGTTACTGAAAAGTTCAATGATCCAAATTCATTGAACAAAGAAGGCACTGAACTGATAATCAGCCAGGTTTATGATTCAATCATTCTCGAGTTTAATCCAAAGTTTGCAAAAATTGAGCAGGGTAGGTAGGTAGGGTAGTTAGGTAGGTAGGGTAGCAGGGTAGGTAGGGTAGCAGGGTAGGTAGGGTAGTTACTAGGTAGTCTGAGATTTCACATTGAAAATTTGGAGGAGAGAATTGGTCGAATAGAAAAAAAGCTTGATAATTATGATCAAAAGTCCATGCTTGATAGCCTTGTATTTCATGGGGTAAAGTAGTTTCCTGGTGTAGACACTCATACGACAATATCTAACATTATAAATAGCAAAATGTCTGTGCTGGGCCCTTTACTTTATCTAGTTTACGTGAACATGATGCGCGTTTATCTAAAGGATACATATATTACTAACGTTATTGCTAACAAAATTTCCAAAATCTGCAGATAATTTGATGAAAAAGCTCGTATTACTCTCAGAAGATTAGAGATGTTTACAAGTGTAAGTTTGCTGTGTGTGAATGTAAAGAAAATTTTTTCCTGACATTCTGTAGAGTGGGTGATTCTGTTGATGTAAGTAGTAAAGTTCTATTTGGTGAAAAGCCTATTTTACAAGTTATATCACTGCGGTACCTCGGTTTCCATAATGCTTCTAATCTATCGTAGAAGCATCATAGCGACATTATCTCCACCCAAGTTGCACGTGGAGTTGGCATCGTCAAAAGATTGAAGCATATTCTGCCGGAAAGTATTCTTCGCACGATATATTTTGCAATAATCTACCCATATATCATACGGATATTTAGTCTGGAGAAGCAATTTTTATGTTAATTACAAGCTAAATGGCTTTCTCATAGTTTTGATAGGACGATTTCACTAAAAAAAAGTGGATGGGAGAAGAGGCCTAGTTACCTCCCCATTTTTGGTTACTTAAAAAGACAAATAGATTTGTTTTATTTTTTTTACAAACGTTTTTGTTAGTAACAAACATACGTACCTTACGAATTAACTTATGTAACGAACTTATATATTTGTGTATTTTTATTACGTATATGAGGGGATTTGCCCCCTCGTCAATACCTCGTTCTTTACACTAAAGCTTGAATTTTGTCCCAAATCTTTCAGAATGACCCTTGAATCACAAAAGCCGTAGAATAACTAGTTAGAGTTACTAAAAATACTTTAGCGTAAAGAGCAACGTATTGTGGAAGAGACGAACCCCCTTATATAAGTAATATTTTATGTTCGTTTTTAAGTTTTAATGTTGATCATTACTTCCAGTTGAAAAAAATCTCATTGTCTTTTTTTAAATGATGCTAGAAAATCCTGCGACCCCTTCATGGAAATCCTCTTCCCTTATGAAAAATTGCTCCATGAAAAGATCCTCCCACGTAACCCCACCCCCCCGACCCACCCTAACCCCAACACAAAAAAGTCCCCCTGAAAACGTCTGTACACTTCATAATTAACAACTGCTATGTGTAAACAATGGTCAAAGCTTATAAGTTGCCACCCCTCCCCCGGGAACTTTGGTGGATTTAGTCATCCCCAAAGACATAGTTATTAGGTCTTTGACTAAGTTAAACAGAATGGCTATCTCAAAATTTTCATCCGGTGACCTTGGAGAAAAATGTGCGTTGGAGGGGGCCTCGGTGCCCTCCAATTTTTGGTCACTTAAAAAGGACACTAGAACTTTTAATTTACGTTAGAATGAACCCTCTTGCGACATACTAGGACAACTAGGTCGATACGATCACCACTGAGGAAAAAACAACAACAAAAAACAAAAAAATACGCACCCCGTTATCTGTCTTCTGGCAAAAATACAAAATTCCACCTTTTTTATGATAGGGACTTGAAACTTCTACCGTAGGGTTCTCGGATACGCTGACTCTGATGGTGTGATTTTGTTAAGATTCTGTGACTTTTAGAGGGTATTTCCGCCTATTTTCTAAAAAAAGGCACAGTTTCTAAGGCTCGTAACTTTTGACCGGTAAGACTAAACTTCATGAAACTTATATATTTAAAATCAGCATTAAAATGCAATTCTTTTGATGTAACTATTTGTACCAAAACTTCGGTTTTTAGAGTTTTGGTTACTATTGAGCCTGGTCGCTCCTTACTACAGTTTGTTACCACGAACTGTTTGAAAATGTAACTTGTAAATGAATAACAGAAATATATTCTCCTATATATATAACGTTGAGATATAACGTTGTCTCTATAACGTTGAGATAGAACTTACCAATGTCTCAGGTTTTCCTGTCCCTTATTTGTTCTTGTTTTTTTTTTCTGCCCATTGTGAAAATTCAAATGCTAAACTGTTATCTGACTTGTAACCAACCAAATTCCAATGGTCAGCTGTTACCAATTAGACATGTGAAAAATTTAAATTCCCTTTAAATCCGGTTCTTATATCTCAAGGAAGTCAACAGAGTTTAAATATTCTGGTACAACCCTCAAGAGAGCAATTAAGCCAATGAGAAAGGAGGAAATGTCGGTACGTATTTCAATGCTATCTTAATAGAATTAGCTTTCAACCTAGGAGATTGACCTTAATCTACTTGTAAAAGTGCTGCTAGATTGCTGTAATCTATTGACTATTGGGTCCGTTCCTCTCATCATCCAAGAATTGTTCCTTTTGCTCTTATATTTCCTTTTTTTCACGGAGCAACACACATTCATTGGACCTTATCGCTCCGAAGTGCGAATTAAGGTAATTACTTATATATGTACCTGTAAGTTAATTTTAATCACGCTTTAAAATTTCTCGTAGAGGTTAGCCCAGTTTCAATGGCAATTGAAATATACTGATTTTGCAAGAGACAATATTTTGGCTTCGTATTAATATTCTGTACGATTCATCGCACTGGCTACCTGAATTCTGACCCATTGATTCTTAAATTGTGAATAATTTGAATTTAGTTTGTGGTTCCATTTTCTGATTGGTTAGTCTGCCCTACCATACACAGGTAAATCTCTTAAGTGCACATATCATTTTTAGTTTGTATTTAGAGTTTGTCTAAAAACATTCATGTCTGTAGTTTGTGAGTGTATAAAATGTGGAGATGATTTAACACTGGTAAATAAAGTTGAGATACATTTTATAGTTACTATTAATTCTCCCTGGATACTATATATATATATATATATATATATATGAAAGGTTACTTGTCTGTTATACGCCTGTGTTATTCTTCATCTAAGTAGAATCTGTTTCTCGTACTAATTCTAATGAAATATCACAAAATATAATGAATATATAATACTTAAGACACAAATTTAGGCTACAGATTTTTTTAGTTTTTTTAAAGTAAATTCAAAAGAGCTATTTATTCTAAATAGTCTTTGTGGTTCAGGGGTCATTCTGAAAGAATTAAAACATAACTCGAACTCTAGCGTAAAGAGTAAGGTATTGAGGAGGGACTTGAATCCTCTCATTTACATAATATGTTCTATTTCTTTAAAATTTTAATGTTGCTCCTTACCTTCAGTTGAAATTTTTCTATATTTAATATCAAAACAATGTGATAAGTAATTTCATGTCTTTAATCTTATTTATCCTATGTTAGTCTATCACATGTAGTCACACAGTTCGTGTTAATGAACTGTAGTAAGGAGCGACCCGGCTCAATAGTAAACGAAAGACCGAAAAACAAAATTTTGATACTACTAGATATATATAAAAAAAAATATTTTTATCCTGATTTTAAATATAAAAGTTTCATCCAATTTAGTTTTACCCATCACAAGATACAATCCTGAGAAAATTTGCCCTATTTTGGAAAATAGGGAGAAACACCCCCTAAAAGTCATAGAATGTTAACAAAAATCACACCATCGAATTCAGCGTATCAGAGAACCCCACTGTAGAAGTTTCAATATCCTATCCACAAAAATGTGAAACTCGTATATTTTGCCGGAAGACGGATCACGGGTGCGTGTTTATTTGTTGTTTTTTTCCCTTCCAGGGGTGATCGTATCAACCCAGTGGCCCTAGAATTTTGTGAGAGGGCTCATTATAACGCGAAGTAAGAGTTCTAGTGCCCTTTTTAAGTGAAAAAAAATTGGAGAGTACTTATGCCCCCTTCCGCGCTCATTTTTATCCCAAAGTCAAAGGATCAAAATTTTTAGATAGCCATTTTGTTCAGCATAGTCAAAATAATAATTATGTCCTTGGGGACGACTTAATCCCCCACCGTCCCTGGGGGAGGGGCTGTAAAGTACAAACTTTGACCATATTTCATATATAGTAATGGTTATTATGAAGTGTAGGCTACAGACATTTTCAGGGTGACTTTTTCGCGTTGGGGTGGGAATGGGTCAAGGGGAGGGGGTTACGTCGGAGAATCCCTCCATGGAGGAATTTTTCATGAGGTAAGATAACAATCATGAAGGGGGCGCAGGATTTTCTAGCATTATTTAAAAAAAAGAGAAAAAAATACATTTTTTTCAACTGCAAGTAGTGAGCAGCATTAAAACTTAAAACGAACATAAAATATTACTTATGTAGGGGGGTTTGTTTCCTCCACAATACTTTGCTCTTTACGCTAAAGTATTTTTAGTAATTTCAACTATTTTTTAAATGGCCTTTGTGATTCAGGGGTCATTCTTAAAGATATGGGACAAAATTCAGGCCTTAGTGTAAAGAGCGAGGTGTTGACAAGGGGGCAAACCCCGACATATATGCAATAAAAATATGAAAATATAGAAGTTCGTTACGCAAGTTAATTCGTAAGGTAGGTATGTTTATTACTAACGAATAGGTTGGTAAAAAATATTTAGTTGCATTTTTAAGTAAACAAAAATTGAAGGGCACCTAGGTCTCCTCCCCCGCCCCTTTTCTTATCAAAATCGTCTGATCAAAACTATGCGAAATCCTTTTTGCAAAAAAAAAAATTAATTTGCAAATTTTGTTTTGTTTCTTCCTGTGTGGTGAGCCGAAAATAAGAAAATGTATTAATTCAAACACGTTCATAAATTAAAGAAAAAAAAGCTTTTTTTTAACTGCAAGTAAGGAGTGACATTAAAACTTAAAACGAACAGAAATTATTCGTATATGAAAGGGGATGTCTCCTCCTCAACGCAATGTTCTTTAAGCTAAAGTTTGACTCTTTCTCTCAACTCTACTTTATAGAACAGTAAAAAATTTAGCGCAAAGAGTGGGGCGTCGAAAAGGGTAGAGCCCCTTTCATATACGGAATAATTTCTGTTCGTTTTAAGTTTTAATGTCGCTCCTTACTTGCGGCTAAAAAAAGCTTATTTTTTTCATTTAATTATCCTTACAGAAAGATAGGTCTTTATACCAATTTGCTGACTCATTTGTTTCTATCTTCAAATTCAGGAAGTATATATTTCCACTTACTACCAGAACTACCATTGCCATAACTACCAGATGTAGTCATCCCTACAGAAGGATAGGTCTTTATACCAATTTGCTGAATCATTTGTAACTTACTTTAAATTCAGGAAGTATATATTTCCACTTTGCATACTTTACTAGGAAATGAGCCGATATACACTTTTGACTCAAAAATTAATTATCTTTTTTGTGTGTTTTTTTTTTTTATCTGAGTGATAGATAAATAGCATTCAAAATTACTGGTTTTATAAGCATACGTTGTAATTATCATTTTGTCTAATTACAGATTCCTTAGAAACAAGACTTGGCAGACACATATTTCCAAACTAATCGCTAGAAACATGGCCCTAGAAACTCCTGGAAACTCAATCATAGAAAAGAAATTTAGCTTGCTGAATGAGGGTCATATTGTTTATTATTTTGAGGATTAATTGTTTTGTTTGATGTGGTATCAATGCAAAGTGACAAGAGGAATCAGTTTGAAGTTTATTAATATGATTAACTGAATTCACCAAGTTTCGACAAGGTCTGCAGTTGTTTCGAATGAGTGAAAATGTGCTGTGCTGATCGCTAGTCTTAAAAATGTGAAGCTATGCTCTATCGCAGCACAGACAATACATCAAGAATTGTCAAATAATCATTTTCTTCAGTGCAACAATATCACCCAACAGCAAAGAATGTGCCAGCAGAAAATTCTGATTTGTAATTAACAAAGCGCAAGTGATTCCTTCTCTGGCTAATATTCTCATAAAGGGTTGTCTTCAACCGGTGTTGGGTAAAAATGATGCTTAGAACTGTCATCGATGCTAGCTAAAATGTAGTAACTGCCAGACATGCCCAAGTAATATTTCATCTTGGTCTTCTATCCTACATGCTAAAGTAACACCCAACCTCAGTTAACAACATGGTGATATCTCCCAGCAAGTACTTACTTGTAGTATCCGTACTCAGAATGTTATACCCAACCAAGGACAACAACAGCCTATACTGTCTATAACTTCTCAACCTGCGTATTTAGTACTAACTCAAATAGAGCCTCAGGGGATTGTATTACTTCCAATGCAATACCCACGACAGCCTTGTTTATCTCAGATAATTTCTTTGGGCTCAAGGTAAGCATTGCTACATTCTTTTTATTGATTTGAGGAGGAAGTAAAAATGGAATTTATTGATTGTCGTGGTCCTAAGGAAATTCCGAAACAATTTATAAATGAGCTCAAAATATCAATATCGGTAAATGTTTACTTTCGTTCCAGGTGCTCTAATGTGTGTATTACTGCATATAACAAGAATATGATGATCGCTTATTGTTCCTTTGTCATTATTAGAGAAGTGCATCCATTTCTGGTTGAGCCTTCTCCTCAATAGGGCAAACTAAAAATGCTTAAAGTGGGCTTTATTACAGATAGCATTACCTATAGAGCAAAGCCTATTAGTCCATGAGCCCCGCGGGCAGCGGGGGAGGGGGTCTGTATACTATATTCATCCAACAAAGAGTTATAAAACTAAAAAAAAAACCTCAAACTAGGTTTATTAAATAAATTTAGATAGAAGAAAAGAGGACCCAGTATAGAACCCTGGGGTAATCCTCATGTTATCATACAAGCCACAGAAGTAAAACACCCATTCACCCTAATTTGCTTCTTTTTGAAGCAATATAATTCTTTTCTGCAATATTTTGAATGCATTTGCTGGTTCGCAGGTTTTTTGCAGGTTCGATGTATCTACAGGTGTTGACATCCTGATACTCTCAATATAGCCAGTAATATAGATGTCGTCATAGTTTCCTCTTTGCCTTGTACCCAAAAAACATTACGGATAGATATCTTAACAGATCTAAACATTATATATCTAAACAGATATATAACTAATATGATTAAACCATAAACATCTGCATCAAGAGTATCTCTGCTAAATTTTAGTCTTAACTTTAATCTAGAAACTTTCTGTTTATGAAATTTGAATTTAAGAAGATCAATACCTATTCTGCTGGACAAAAAAAAATTCTTATAGAAAAAAACAAGACAAATGAATAAATTAAATTACCCTTTTACACCAATGTAATGTAAGATAGAAATGATCGAAGCTTCAATTATGGATCTGTGTTCATTTAACAGACATGAGGATTAAGCCTCCAAGCTTTGACAAATTCAATCTCCCTTTTCGAACAAGGATCCCAAGATAGGTTAAAAACTTGTAAATAAACATCTAGTATGAATAAGTCATTTCAAAAATGTATATCAATAAAAAAGTTATCAGTTCTCAGAGGTATATAAATCTTACTCCCATTGCTTTTCTTAATTTTGCATTATTATTTTCACTGTACATTAACAAAACATGCATTCCAAAAAGCAACAAATTTTGGTATTATATGCATAGACACCTGCTTGAGGAAACGACTAGACTGTCTAGTCTTTGGAAATGAGCACACCTGAAGTTGATACCACTTATTCCTACCAGACTGTTTTCCACTTAGTAGACGTCCAGCAACGAATATATTTAAGCTAGGATAATAATCAGAAATAGAGCTTAGTCTGTTTCAAATAAAGTATGCAAAAGAATTTTCCTGAAAAACTTTCCTGTCATTTGAGGGAATTTTTCTTGAAGTGTGACCCGGACTTGCCTGCATTATTTGAAATCAATTATAATTTAATAAAAAAACAACTTTTTTTTTTAGCTGAGAGTAAGGAGTAGCATTAAAGCTAAAAACATTTTTGAAGGTGTTGCAACCCTCCTTAATACCTTGCTCTTTACAGGAATGTTTGATGGTTTTTCCCAATTTTTTCAAGAACGACTCTTTAAATGCAAGGGTCATTTAATTAGACTAGGAACTTTTTTTTAGAAGCGGAAGAATTTAGCGTGAAGAGCAAGGCATTGAGGAGGTGGACACTCCCTTCATATACAGAATAATTTTTCTGTTTGTTTTGGGTTTTAATGTTGCTCTTTATTTTCAGTTGAAAAAAGTTTTTTTTTTAATTTAATATCAAATCAAAGTGATGACTAATTTATCTCTTAAATTTTATTTATCCTATATAAGTCTGCAAGATGTAGTTATCCCTATAGAATGATAGGTCTTTATACCGATTTACTGACTCATTTGTTACTAACTTCAAATTCAGGAAGTATATATTTCCACTTTGAATACTTTACTAGGAAATGAGCCCATAGACACTTTTGACTCAAAATTAATTATCGCTTTTGTGTTCCTTTTATCTGAGTGATAGATAAATAATGCCAACAGAAAATTTGGACTTGTAATCAGCAAAGCGCAAGTGATTCCTTCTCTGTCTAATATTCTCCTAAAGTGTTGTCCTCAACCGGTGTTGAGTAAAAATGATGCTCAGATTTGTCATCGATGACAAAATATAGTAACAGCCAGGCATGCCCAATTAATACTTCATCTTGGCATTCCCTCCTACATGCTATTAATACTAGCAAATAACACCTAACCTCAGTTAACTACATAGTGATGTCTCCCAGCAAGTACTTGCTTGTAAAATCCGTACTCAGAATATTATACCCAACCAAGGACAACAACAGCCTATAGTCTATAGCTTCTCAACCTGCGTATTTAGTACTAACTCAACTAGAGGCTCAGGGGATTGTATTACTTCCAATGCAATAACA
Organism: Artemia franciscana; assembly: GCF_032884065.1. NCBI lineage: Eukaryota > Metazoa > Arthropoda > Branchiopoda > Anostraca > Artemiidae > Artemia > Artemia franciscana. The sequence continues at coordinate 52,788,636 of NC_088864.1, forward strand.
ACGACAGCCTTGGTTATCTCAGATCATTTCTTTGGGCTCAAGGTAAGCTTTGCTACATTCTTTTTATTGATTTGAGGAGGAAGTAAACATGAATTTATTGATTGTCGCGGTCCTAAGGAAATTCTGAAACATTTTATAAATGAGCTCAAAATATCAATATCGGTAAATATTTACTTTCTTTACAATTTGTCTAAAGTGCCTATTACTGCATATAGCAAGATTCTGACGATCGTATATTGCTTCTTTGTCATTATTAGAAAAGTGCATCTATTTCTGGTTGACCCTCCTCCTCCATGGGGCAAGGTAAAAATGTGTAAAGGTGGCCTGATTACAAATAACAAAGGTCAATATTGAAATCACCCATTACTACTTTATATTTATGATCATTATTAAAATTCTCCATTAAATTCTCTATCTACCCAATAAAAACATCCTCATTAAATGATAAAACAAGTTTTACCAAAAGAATATCTTACCTAGGACGTTTTTTCGTGCCCAAAAATGGCAGTATGCTGTGATGGCCCCTAGAAGTAATATGCACAATCAGAGTTTGTTAATTTGACAGTTTCGTGACCGATAAATTAAATACTGGTTGGATGAAGAGCGAAAATAGTATTTGCTGTAGTAATAACTCTCGGTAATCACAATCACTGTTGCGGGTATCCCCCCTGACACATTACTCTATTTCATTCAGACAGAATTTATCTTTTCAGCAAGTCTGACAAAACAAGATTAAATTATAGTTCATTCATTGAATGTTTACTCACTGAAAAAATATCAAGCACATAGATCTATGAGGTTCAATATATATACAGGTGTCGACATCACAACACTCCCAATATAGCCAGTAATATAGATGACACCGTAGTTTCCTCTTTGCCTTGTACCCAAAAAATCGCTTAGTTAGGCTTTAGGACCTAACTAGATGATCTTGGTTTTACTACAATATGGTTAGCATTTCGTATCAAATGACTTAATTTGACCTATATTTAAAAGATCTATATTTACCTATATTTAAAAGATCTATATTTAAGTTCCATGACTATATAGTTCCGACCTTAGCAATCTAAGTTACTTTTTAAAACAACTTATTGAGTAAAATAATCAACTTTTATAAGGAAACTTCATTTTCGTATGATTTCTGCAAGGATATTATTTTCTGCAGCAGCAATGAAGGAGGCAAGTTTTAACGGTAAAAATTTGATGATATAAGAATCGAGAGTGAACTGCAGGGGCCTAACTCAATGAAGCCTTGTGGGTAGTTTGGTGTAATAGGGTATACAGAAGTGTGGAAAGTATGGTTTAGGGGTGAAATAAAGAAAAAAACTCGTTTAAAATTAATTAATGAAGGTTTGTGGGTAGTTTGATTTTATAGGAGTGAACGCAAGAATAATAAGAGCTAAGAGCTCATATGGCACTTGTGACGAGGCTGGAAGAGCCAAAATCTCATATGGTATGAGCTCTAGCGAAATTCTAAGAATTAATAGATTGATTTAAAAGGAAAATCAGAGGTTTAATGCCGGTCGAGATTTAAAATTAGAGCTCTGAGTCACGATGTCCTTCTAAATATCAAAATTCATTAAGATCCGATCACCCACTCGTAAGTTATAAATACCTAATTTTTTTCTAATTTTCCCTCTCCCCCAGCACCCCAGATGGTTGAATCGGTTAAAACGACTTTATCAAATCAATTTGTGCAGCTCCCTGACAAGCCTACCAATTATCATCGTCCTAGCACGTCCAGAAGCACCAAACTCGCCAAAGCACTGAACCCCACCCCGTAACTCCCAAAAAGAGACCGGATCTAGTACAGTTAAGTAAATCACGTTTCTACGATAGTTGCTTATTCTACCCACCAAGTTTCATCCCGATTTCTCCACTCAAAGCGTTTTCCAAGATTTCCAGTTCCCCCTCCAACTCCCCCTAATATCAACAGATCTGGTTGGGATTTGAAATAAGAACTCTGAGACATGAGTTCCCTCTAAATATCAGATTTCATTTATATCCGGTCACCCGTTCTTAAGTTAAAAATACCCGAATTTTTCTAATATTTCCAAATCAACACCCCCCAGCTCCTTCAAAGAGAACGGAGCCGTTCCAATTATTTCAATCACGTATCTATAACTTATGCTTATTCTTCCCATCAAGTGTCATCCCTATCTCTTCACTCTAAGAAGTTTCCAAGATTTCTGTTTCCCCCTCCAGCCCCCTATGTCCTAATTTAATGCATTATTACAAGCCAGTTCAATCAAGTGCTTACCTTGGTCTGAATACGTCATGATAGCTTGGATATATTCATAGTTTTAGTACTGGGGATGGGTATTGCCAACAAATTTTCAAGCAAAAACATAAGAAAAAAGACACGAACATAACAAGCTCCAGTGCGTAAAAATTGACAAGGACATAAAGTAAGTAAAGACAAATAAAATGAAACTAATCGAAATAGAAAATTGTTAGAAAAAAGGTAGTTCTTTTTACTAGAAAGAAAAAATAATAAAACAGCACATGAAAGAGACAAAAAAAAGAAGATAAATTGAAAGATCATACAAAGTCTACAATAGACTGATTTTTATTGCAGAAGGGTCTCCAGGCAGCTTAACGAGAATCTGACCACACATTTTTAACGCTTGTCCCTTATTTTTTTTATTATTATTTATTTTATTAGCAAAATAAATAATTATTATTATTATTATTATTATTATTTTATTATTATTATTATTATTAGCAAGCTTTCGATTCTGTTGATAGAACAGCGTTAACAAAGGTCTTATCGTTATATGGTATACCAGAAAAATACATTAAAGTGATTTGCGCTATGTACGAGAATAATACTGCTGCGGTTAAGGTAGGAAATGAGGTTAGCAACTGGTTTTGTATTAAATCAGGAGTTAAGCAGGGTTGTGTTCTATCCCCCTTTATATGGATCATTTTGATGGACTTCGTCTTAAGGAGCACAGGAAAGGCAATTGGAGACCATGGAATCAAATGGGGAGGAAGAACGCTCCTGGACTTAGATTATGCTGATGATTTAAGCATATTAGATGAAAGTGTGAGCAAAATGAATGAATTTTTAGAGGTTTTACGAGTTCAGGGTGCTAAAATAGGCTTGAAAATTAATGTTAAGAAGACTAAGTCACTAAGGTTAGGAATAAGTGAAGATGAACAGGTGACCTTAGGTAACGAAAAGATTGATCAGGTTGGGAGCTTCAGTTACCTTGGTAGTATTATTAGTAAAGATGGTGGGAGCAGTGAAGATGTTAAAAGTAGAATAGCTAAAGCTCAGGGTGTTTTTTCACAGTTAAAAAAAGTTTGGAAGAATAGAAAGATAAGCCTACAAACCAAGATTAGAATATTGGAAGCTACAGTGATGACAGTGGTCAAATATGGCTCTGAAGCATGGACACTCCGAAAAGCAGATGAAAATTTACTAGATGTTTTCCAGAGAAATTGCCTACGGATTGTTCTGGGTACCCGGCTGACTGACCGTATTTCAAACAGTAGGTTGTACGAAAAGGGTGGTTCAATCCCGCTTTCTGGGGCTATAATGAAAGAAAGGTTGAGATGGCTAGGCCACGTTCTACGGATGAAGGATGACAGATTACCGAAGATTGTCCTTTTTGGCCAACCGTCTGGGGCTACACGGAAAGCAGGTCGTCCTTTTCTGGGTTGGGAGGATGTCATAAATAAGGATTTAAAGGAAATGGGAACTTCCTGGGAGGGTGTAAAGAGGGAGGCTTTAAATACATTAGGTTGGAGGAGGAGCGTGCGTAGCTGTGTTGGCCTCAGGCGGCTTGGTGCTGCAGTGAGTTATTAGTAGTAGTAGTAGTAGTAGTAGTAGTAGTAGTATTTATTTTATTTGTACCGCACTAGTCACAGAAGTAAACGCCCATTCACCACAATTTGGTTTCGGTCACTTAAATAAGATTCAAATCAAGACAACCTCTTCCTGGTCACACCGATTTTTTCCAGTCCAAGTAATAACTGTTTATGGTCGATTGTGTCAAAAGCCTTCTTCAAATCCAGGAATAAAGCAGCTGGAATCAGACCCGCTTCAAACGACGTATTTACCCAGTCAGCAAGTTTAATAGTTGCCATTTCTGTGGAATTATTTTTCCTGAAACCAAATTGAGTATTTACAAGAATTTTATTATTTTCAATGTAATCAGTTAGCCAGGATCTAATCACCATTCATATATTTTTGGAAAGAAAGGGAGGATATAAATGGGCCTTTTGTTTGAAGGTTCGTCTCTCTTACCTCCTTTGTGCCATGGTTTTATTTTAGCGACCTTCAAAACTTCTGGGAAAATTCCTTTTCTTATAGCTTTATTAATCAAATTACATTAAACTGGTGTTATAATTGATTTAACTGATTCAGCAATTTTAAAAGAAATTTGGTCTACACCACTTGAATTTGATTGCATTTCACTCACTTCATTTATAGTACAAGCATCAAAAACCAACTGATTTTCTACTGGAACGTCCGACTGAACTATTTAGGGAGGCCGCTTAATTCTTTTTCGAGCATCATCGCAAAGTTTCGCTCCCTCACTAGAAATGTATTCACATAAATAATTTGCAGCATCCTTTGGGGTAGTCAAAGTCCCCCCCCCTCTGATTGTAATTTATTATTAACTTCTATTTTACCCTTTTGACCCAGGAGTGAATTTACCGTTTTCCATGTTTTTTTTTCACATCACATTTATGCTTCATAAATCCATATTGTAAATACATTTTTTCAGCTTTCCGTTTCAACCCGTTTAAAAGATTCCGGTATTTTTTAAATTGCCGAAAATTAATGACCGATGATTCATCTAGGTATATTTTATACAATTAATTTTTTGAACTTAAAAAATTTAGAGTACCCTGTATAATCCTTGGTTTCTTTGGGTATTTCGTTCTAGCCCTTTGAAGTTTTCTTAGACAGCGTCTCATTCAATATCTTTGTAAATATTGCAACAAAAATATCATACGCAAGCGACTGGTTATTTTCTTCAGAAACTGGAGTAAAATCTCCATCGCCCATTTCTTTCTCAAATTTATTTTTTAAGTTATTTTTTCTTAATTCACGAAAAAACGTTTTATTTATTAACCAACCTTATTTATAATCATATAAGATATTTTTTATTTCACTAAGAAAAAAGGTGATGGATCCATCCATAAGTAAAAGATTAGCATATGAGCTTTCAAGTACCCTTCCATCCACAAATATATTATCGATCAGCGCAGACTCGTGTAGGAATAGTTAACAGGGAGTAGTAGAATGATGAAATCATCGAATTAAGAAAATCTAGACGGATTGTACTTTTAATATGGTCAATATTGAAATCATCCATAACTACTTTATATTTATGATCATTATTAAATTTCTCAATTGAATTCTCTATCTCCTTAATAAAAACATTCTCATTAAATGATAAAGCAAGTTTTACCAAAAGCATGACCTACCTAGAAGGTTTTTTCGTACCCAAGAATGGCAGTATGCCATAATGGTCCCTAGAGGTAATATGCACAATCAGAGTTTGTTAATTTTACAGTTTCGTCACTGGTAAATTAAATACATGTAGGGTGAAGAGCGAAAATAGTATTTGCTGTAGTAATAACTCGGTAATCAAAATCAGTGTTACAGGTTTCCCCCCAGACACATTATTCTATTTCATTCAGACAGAATTTGTCTTGTCAGCAATTCTGACAAAAAAATAATTGAAAAATAGTTCATTCATTGAATGTTTATGTCTAAAAAATATCAAGCACGATTCAACAGGCTAGAAGCTGTTAAAATATATAAAAAAAAACAACAATATTTTGCATGCACACCAATGAGGTTCGATGTATCTACAGGTGTCGACATCCCGACACTCAATATAGCCAGTAATATAGATATCATTATAGTTTCCTCTGCTTTGTACCCAAAAAATCGCGTAGTTAGGCTTTAGGACCTAACTAGATGATCTTGGTTTTACTACCAGATGGTTAGCATCTCATATCAAATGACTTAATTGGACTAATTCTTTACATACTTAAGATCAATATTTAACTTTCATGACAATATAGTTCCGACTTTAGCAATCCAAGTTAATTTTCAGAACAACTTATTGAGTAAAATAATCAACTTTTATTAGGAAACTTCATTTTCGTATATTTTCTGTAATGCCTTTATTTTCTGCAGCAGCAATGAAGGGGGCAAGTTTAAACTGGATAAATTTAATGATATAAGAATCCAGAGTGAACCTTTCCTGATTTGAGATACCCTGTAAATGGTAAATTTTGCATTTGTAATTGAAGTTATAACAAATACGTTCCATGCCCCCCCCCCCAAACGGATGTCAAAGCACTGATTTAAGTAAAAATTGTTTAGAAGCAAAGTAAAGCTCACAAGCAATGGAAAAACTAAACAGATTACGGAAATAACTCCTAAACAAAAATAATGTGTTTAACAAAAGAGAGGAAAACTATATGGACCCTCTACAGGTATGAGAAACAGTTGATTAGAAAACGATACATCTATGCATTTCTTTATCATTAACTAATATGATTAAATCACAAACATCTGCATCAAGAACAACACCTATTCTTCTGGACAAAAAAAAAAAATTCTTATTGAACATAAGACAAACGAATAAATTAAATTACCCTTTTACATCAATGGAATGTAAGATAGGAATGATCGAAGCTTCAATTATGGATCTGTGTTCATTTAACAGACAGGAGGATTAAGCCTCCAAGCCTTGACAAATCTAATCTTCGTTTTCGAACAAGGATCCCAAGATAGGTTAAAAACTTGTAAATGAACATCTAGTATGAATAAGTCATTTCAAAAATGTATATCAATCAAAAAGTTATCAGTTCTCAGAGGTATATGAATCTTACTCCCATTGCTTTTCTTAATTTTGCATTATTATTTTCACTGTACATTAACAAAACAAGCATTCCAAAAAGCAACAAATTTTGGTATTATATGCATAGACACCTGCTTGAGGGAACAACTAGACAGGCTGGTCCTTGGAAATTAACACACTTGAAGTTGACACCACTTATCCTTACCAGACTGTTCTCCGCTTAGTAGGCGTCCAGCAACGAATATATTTAAGCTAGGATAATAATCAGAAATAGAGCTTAGTCTGTTTCAAATAAAAGTATGCTAAAGATAATTTTTCTGAAAAATATTTCCGTCATTAGAGGGAATTTTTCTTGGAGGGTGAGCCACACTTACCAGTATTTTTTTTAAATCAATTGGAACTTAATAATAACCAAGTTTTTCTTAGCTTTTTTAGAAGTGAAAAAATTAGTGTGAAGAGCATTGCATTGAGTTGGGGGACACTCTCTTCATACACGGAATAATTTTTCTGTTTGTTTTGGGTTTTAATGTTACGCCTTACTTTCAGTTGAAAAAGCTTTTTTTTTTTAATGCATTAATCAGAAACACACAAACACACACACACACACACACACATATATATATATATATATATATATATATATATATATATATATATATATATATATATATATATATATATATATATATATATATATATATATATATATATATATATATATATATATATATATATATATATATATATATATATATATATATATATATATATATATATATATATATATATATATATATATGGTAACGAACTGTAGTAAGGAGTGACCCGGCTCAATAGCAACCGAAACTCTAAAAAACGGGATTTTTATACCAATGGTTATATCAAAATAATCAAATTTTAATGCTGATTTTAATTATGTAAGTCATCAGGATTAGTCTTACCCATCAAAAGTTAAGAGCCTGAGAAAACTTGCCTTATTTTAGAAAATAGGGGGAAACATCCCCTATAAGTCATAGAGTCTTAACAAAAATCACACCATCAGATTCACCGTATCACAGAACCCTGCTGTATAAGTTTCAAGCTCCTATAAAAATGTGAAATTTTGTATTTTTTGCCAGAAGACAGATCACGGATGCGTGTTTATTTATTGTTGTTTTTTTTCCCAGGGGATGATTGTATCAACCCAGTGGTCCTAGAATGTTGCAAGGGGGCTCATTCTAAGGGGAATTAAAAGTTCTAGTGCACTTTACAATTGACCAAAAAATTAGAGGGCACCTAGACCCCTCCCACGTTTATTTTTACCAAGTGACCGGATCAAAATTTTGAGAAAGCCATTCTGTGAAACTTAGTTAAGACCTAATAGCTATATCTTTGGAGACGACTTAATCCCCCACAGTCCCCGGGGAGGGACTGCAGGTTACAAACTTTGACCATTGTTTACATAGTAATAGTTATTATGAAGTGTACATCCGTTTTCAGGGGGGCTTTTTTGCGTTAGGGTGAGAGTGGGTTGGGGGAGGGGGTTACTTGGGAAGATCTTTCCATGGGGGAATTGATCATGAGGGAAGAGAATTTCCATGAAGGGGTATTAGGATTTTCTAGCATTGTTTAAAAAGAAACAATAGGAAATAAATTAAAAAAAATTGCACCAGGAAGTATTGAGTAGCATTAAAATTTAAAACGACCATGAAATATTACGTATATAAGGGGGTTCGTCTCCTCCAAAATACCTTGCTCTTTATGCTAAAGTGTTTTTAGTAATTTCAACTATTTATTCGACGGCCTTTGTGATTCAGGGGTCATTGTTAAAAATTTGGGATAAAATTCAAGCATTGGTATGAAGAGCGAGGTATTGACGAGTGGAAAAACCCCCTCATATACGTAACAAAAATACACAAATAAAGAAGTTTGTTACGCAATTTAATTCCTACGGTATGTATGTTTGCTACTAACAAAAATGTTCGTACAAAAAATAAAAAAATCTAGTTGCATTTTTAAGTAACCAAAAATTGGAGGGCAGCTAGGCCTCCTCCCCCACCCCTTTTTTTTATCAAAATCTTCCGATCAAAACTATGAAAAAGTCATTTAGCAAAAAAAAAATATGCAAATTTCGTTTTAATTATTCATGTGCGGTAAGCCAAAATCAAAACATGCATTAATTCAAAACGTTCAGAAATTAAATTAAAAAAAAAGTTTTTAACTGTAATTAAGAAGCGACATTAAAACTCAAAAGTGCTACTGATTTCTTTAGTTTTTTTTAGTACCTTCAAAAGAGCTATTTATTCTAATTAAACGGTCTTTGTGCCTCAGGGGTCATTCTTAAAGAATTGAAACAAAATTGGAACTCTAGCGTACAGAGTAAGGTAATGACAAGGGTATCAACCCTCTCATTTATATAATATTTTCTGTTTGTTTTGAATTTTAATGTTGCTCCTCACTTTCAGTTGAAAAGTTTTTTTTTTAATTTATTATCAAAACAAAGTGATGACTATTATCATCTATTAGATCTTATTTATCCTGTTTAAGTCTACCAGACTAGCGATTAGCACAGCACATTTTCACTCATTCGAAACAACTGCAGACCTTGTCGAAACTGGGTGAATTCAGTTAATCATGTTAATAAACTTCAAACTGATTCCTCTGGTCACTTTAAATTGATACCACATCACACAAAACAAAAAACAATATGACCCTCATTCAGCAAGCTAAATTTCTTTTCTATGATTGAATTTCTAGGAAATTCTAGGAGTTTCTAGGGCCATGTTTCTAGCAATTAGTTTGGAAATATGTGTCTGCCAAGTCTTGTTTCCAAGAAATCTGTAATTAGACAAAATGATAATTACAACGTATGCTTATAAAACCAGTAATTTTGAATGCTATTTATCTATCACTCAGATAAAAAAAAAAAAAAACACACAAAAAAGATAATTAATTTTTGAGTCAAAAGTGTATATCGGCTCATTTCCTAGTAAAGTATGCAAAGTGGAAATATATACTTCCTGAATTTGAAGTTAGTAACAAATGATTCAGCAAATTGGTATATAGACCTATCCTTGTGTAGGGATAACTACAGGTGGCTTATTCGATCAGAAATTGAAACTTCTAGCTCTTTTTTTTTGTTAAAAGTGATCAATGACCAGCTGGCTGGCCCAAACCCCAATTTCTCAAAGGGCAACCGGTCAATGGAGATAGCCATTTTGTTCAAAATAGTTCAAAGGCCAAATAACTATGCTTCCGAGGTTGACCCTCCTCCCACAGCCTCAGGGCAATAGCTCTGATTTACGGGACTTAATTATAGTTACTTTAATACTCGGACTTAGTACTTTACGTGGTAACTTCGATTTACGGTGCAAGAACTGTAAGTTGTGTAAGTTGCTTATTGTTACTTTGTTTACTTTGATCCTTTCTTTAGTTTGATACTTAAGTACTTTGATACTAGTCTTGATGCTTTGATGAAAGAATGATGTTGAAAAAAAAATCTTATTTTTAAATAAGGAGTTTTTTTTAAACTTGAAACTTTTGGCAATCAAAAACGAATTATTAAAAAAAAATACTTTTCAAAAGTTTTTCTCCTAATTGTTTCTGAAAGAATTAGGGTTATGTACTTCTAATGAATAATATCTTCACTACAAACAAGAGTAATGGTTACTGTCCGTTTCCCAAACGGTAAAAGTATTATTCTCTTACTTAAATAACCAAGTCTCTTACTTAGAATTAAATAAAAAAAAAAACAAGTTTTTTCAACTGAAAGTAAGGAGCGACATTAAAACTTAAAACGAACAGAAATTACTTCGTATATGAAAGGGGCTGCTTCCTCATCAACGCCCCGCTCTTTACACTAAAGTTTGACTCTCTCTCAACTCTTCTTTTTAAAACAGTAAACAACTTTAGCGTAAAGAGCGGGGCGTTGATGAGGAAGCAGCCCCTTTAATATACGAAGTAATTTCTGTTCGTTTTAAGTTTTAATGTCGCTCCTTACTTTCAGTTGAAAAAACTTGTTTTTTTTTATATTTAATTTCTGATCGTTTTTGATTCAATGCATGTTTTGATTTGGGCTCTCCGCAGAGGAATAACTAAAATGAAATTTGCGTATTTTTTTTTATTGGCTAAATGGTTTTTTCATAATTTTGATCGAATGATTTTGATAAAAAAAAGAGCGAGGGAGGAGCCCTAGTTGCCCTCCAATTTTTGGTTAATTAAAAAGGCAACTATAACTTTTAATTTTTACGAATCTTTTTATTAGTAAAAGATATAATTTTGTCCAATTCATTAAGAATGACCCCTGAATCACAAAAGCCGTAAAATAAATAGTTGACATTACTAAAAATACTTTAGCGTAAAGAGCGAGGTATTAGGAGGAGGTGAGCCCCTCATATGGGTAATAATTTCTGTTCGTTTTAAGTTTTAATGCTGCTCTTTACTTCCAGCTGAAAAAAACTTTTTCATATTTATTTTTTCATTGTTTTTTTTAAGTAATGCTAGTAAATCCTGCGCTCCATTCATGGACATTTTCATCCCCCATGACAAATTTCTGTATGGAAAGCTCCCCCAGCATATCCCCCTCTTCTCAACCCCTCCCCTCATCTAAACAATCCTCCTGAAAACGCCTGTACACTTCCAAATAACCATTGTTATATGCAAGCAGGTAAAAGTTTATAACTTATAGCCCCTCCCACGGGGACTGTGGGGAGTAAGTCGTCCCCAAAGACATAGTTATAAGGTTTTTCGACTACGCCAATAAAATGGATATCTCAGAATTTTGATCCGGTGACTTTGGGAAAATAATTAGCGCGGGAGGGGGCCTAGGTGCCCTCCAATTTTTTCGGTCACTTAAAAAGGGCACTAGAACTTTTCATTTCCGTTAGAATGAGCCCTCTTGCAACATTCTAGGACAACTGGGTCGATACTATCACCCCTGGGAAAAAAAACAAACAAATAAGCACGCATCCGTGATCTGCCTTCTGGCAAAAAATACAAAATTCCACATTTTGTAGATAGGAGCTTGAAACTTGAGGTATAGATCTGAATATCGATTGTTTTTCCCATGGACAATTATATGTTGCATGTTCAAGAGTCGGTAAACCTGGCAATCTATTTATATGCACAGACAATGGGACAGCGAAGAATGTTGTATATTCGCAAGTTTTACGTAGTTAAAAACATATATATATATATATATATATATATATATATATATATATATATATATATATATATATATATATATATATATCTATATTCACAAGTGGGACACAGGGACACAACTAAAATGGTGCGTAACTAATATGGCGCGTAGCGACTTACGCGCACGGAGGGGGGGGGGCTTGGGGGGTGCGCAGCACCCCCACAAACTGGGTACTGGGGTGGCGCTAAGCACCACCCCAACAACTAGTATCAAATGAAAATAAACAGAATTCCCGTATAAAAAATGCCCAACACTAAATGTTCCCTGTATCGTTCTTTCATATTTTTTTTATCAGACTAAGACTAACAATAAGCGCAGATTGCACATAAAAATGAGAAATATGAAGAATGAGGCAAGAAAATTGAGGATTAGAAGAGTGAGAAATATGAAATGAGACATGAAAATGTAGAATTAAAATACGAAGAATAAGCACAGAAGAATTAGAAATGTATAATAACCTTGATTAGGACCAGCAAAACCAGTTGAAAAACTTTTCAAAAGCTCAGGTCTTCTAGGTTCATGCACAGCTCCCTCAGTCCCATCATTTAGTTGAATAGCATCGGAAGAAGTCCAAGCCGGAGTCTGAATCAGCTGTTGATTCACCTGTTCATCTCCAGAGCTTGACAATTGTTTCTGAGATCCTTCCCCGATTCGTTGATTAAGGAGAATGATCTTCTCTCTGGGATGAGTTGTAACAGCTGTTGTAAGTGGATGTTTGAGGCAGTACTGGAAAAATTGAGAAATAAAAACATTTGTATTTGTGCTTTGGATCTTTCGAAAGCGTTTGATAGTATGGTCCATAGTCGGCTCCTTTTTTCTGTGTATAATTCTGGGGTCAATCTCTTTGTTATAATACTTCTAAGGTTTTGGTATTCAAATTCTTTTCTTCAATTAAGATCTACACTAGACACTTTCATAAGGGTACGAAGAGGAGAGGTAGGGCGGTGTTCTGTCCCCTACGCTTTTTAAGATTTGTATTTCTAGTGTGCTGGCTAAGATTTCAAGTACATGCCTTTCTGGTCTTGTGGATGTTTCTTATCTTGCGTATTCTGACGACTTGCTTCTGATTAGCCGTTCCAAAATTTGTCTTTCTAAATGGTCTCTTTAGTTTCTGATGCTTTTTCTGATATTAGCCTTTCACTTAATATAGATAAATGTGAGTTTCTTCCCTATAACTCTACTACTGCTACTCCCCTTCACTGTAATAACTTCACTATCCCTCTTGTTGATTGTATTCGTTGGCTTGGTACCTATATTACTAACAATCTTTGGAGCTTACGTCAGCGTACTGTTTGTGATATAAGTAAAAAGATTCAGATTAGCTATGCAAAAATTGTTGCAAACAGAAGGAAGTATAATAGACGTGCACTGGCCAAACTCAATTCTACTTTCTGTGATCATTCTGTCCTTTATGCTTCTGGTCTTTTCCCCCTTCTTAATAATGCTAATTTAAACAGAATTCGGATAAATTATTTCAAATTCGGCAAAATTCTTCTGTATCTTCCACCTTGGACAAAAAACCGGACTCTTGTTAGAAAGTTTTCAGTTTCTGATATAACTTTAAAGTTGGAGATTCTTCACAGAAAACTCTCCAGTACATCTTCTGCGCCCCTATCCCCTCACCACCGTCTTATCTGTTTTTTTCGTTAATTTTGTGTGTGTACTTGTTTTTATCTTTGTGCCTTTTTTACATTTATTTTTACTCCGCCATATTTAATTTTTGTATAGTGTGGGTGAAAAATAAATTAAATTAATCCCTCAAAACTCAGCAATTCAAGATTTTGAAACACATCCAGTAAATCAAGCATCCAAAAAATCAAGGAGTATAAAAGCTACGAGGAGAATACGAAAGATCCTTTCTTTTTATTCATAAGTTTGGTTCCATTGTTGTTCATGAATTTGACGTATCGACGATCTAAAAGATCAAAGCAAATTATATTTAAAAAATCCAATGAAAATTAAGGCCTAGAAAAAGAAGAAAGTAACTCACAGGGGTGGTTGTACTAATCAAGTTCAATAGAGGCGGTAAAACGTTGCATCTAAAACTTCATCTCGAAGAACAGCTCCGTCACCGGCTATATTTCCAAGGGTACAAACTGCTTGTTCGGCAACATTCGTATGACGAGAAGTAAGAAGAGAGACGAACGCAGGTATGGCACCATACATAACCACAGTTCTTGTTTGCTCAGAAGTCCCAAAAGCGATATTCGTTAAGGCCCAACCAGCTTCAAACTGAAGTTCCGGCCTAAAAAACAATCTATCAGTTTTTGCTCTCTCTTACTCTATTAAAGAGACATCTAAAAATTAACACCACACAGTTTAATTACGAACGGATATAGCGTCAAATAAACAGAGGAGGTTTAAAGAGACTATTAGATAATAACTTATAAATACAATAGACAAAGTGCTTATGGTTTAGACACTATTATAAGATAGGTTTAAATCACACGTAGTAAATTCAGACCTTTGCATGCCCGAAGTTAGTTATTTCTTTTGGTTTTATTTCATTTTTTAAGTATTAATTTGTTCAATTTTGTGTTTTCGTAGCTTTATTAAACCGACTTTTTTCCCATAGTTTACCCACTTTTTTTCCTTTCTGCCGAAAATAACTTGGCTTATACTTTGACGAAATATCTGCTACTGGTTGAAGATATTTCCCCCTTTTTTTTATTGACCTGTCTACATAGGCACTTAGCTACTAAGATAAATAAAGTCATGGAAGATCAAAGTGTCAGGGGTCTGGGCCCAAATTAGCACCTGCCTTCACCCGTAAGCAAATCAAAGCCTATTTATCATAACTAAAAAAGAAATGAGCGTTAATCAAATTTATGTGCCCTAAACTAAATACTAATCTAACAAAACCTGAATTGATTTACATTAAAAAAATTTCTACCTATAGCATTTCAGAGTAGCTTCAATTTTAAGTGTCCCCTCAAATACCTATATATGTGAAAAATTCATATAAATATATGGGGGGGGGGCTACCAAGTATTTTTCAACGTGTATAGGGGAGGGGGTGAATTTTGTCGGTTTTCAAATATTTTGAATGAAAATACAAAAAGGGTTATGACCTATGATATATTTATGATCTATTAGATAGATCTATTACATTAATATATGATATATATGTGATCAATGAGACCTATTATGATTGACTGATATTTCAACAGAATACTGTTTGCCGCTCGGTGCGTCAGCACTGAAGTAGCAACGGCAAAAACGCTCGGTAAGAAACACCAAATTTGTCTCGGGCCTAATATTTACTACCGACTCACAAAATTGGTGGGTATGAAGGAATGGCGGTTCTCCCACTCTGAGATTGGCCCAAAAGATATTCCTCAGCTAGACAAAAAAATGATATAAATAAGCACTTTTTCATATTTGACACTCCCCACCCTCCCCAAAATCCTTTTTTCTGCTACGGACCGTATATTTATGCTAGTATTTGAATATTTATGAAAAACTTGAGATGGTCTTTGTATTACTGAGATGTATTATCTGATGAACAGGAGAGTGCTAAGAGAAAGTTTTCTTTTTTTCTGAAATGCTCATACTTTTGTACATACGATGCATATAACACAGGACATTAAACTCTAACTCTAGCCCTCTATTAACCTTCAAACAAAAATTCTCCTTTTTATAACCAGCGACGTTGAAAATTAATCATTTGAGTCATAATATGGAGAAGGATACAGCTTACATGATCATACCACTTAATATGTTCACTTTTTTACAATCGTCTAGAAAAGCGACAATGACAGTTAACACCATTAGATATTTTGTTACAGGAATCTAGTGGGCTTTTATCTTGCATGGTTGTTGTTACAATCTATATCTTGCAGACAACTATGTACTCTTTTTTTTAAATCTCAAAGATCACAACTATATCATATTGAATTACATCACTGGAGACATCAACTTAAAGATTAACTCAGGCATTGTAAGTTATTCCCTGGGGCATACAAGGTTCTTATGGAAGGAATGCTCGTATAAACTTCAGAGAGGGCTCATTTGATTGGAAACTGTTAAGTTCTAGCTCCCTTTTTAAGAGTCAAAAGAAATTCGAGGCCAACTAATCCCTCCACACTCTTTTTTCCCGAATACCATCCGATAAAAATTTTAAGATAGCCATTTTATTGAAAATAGTTCAAAGGTCAGATTAGGAAATCTGCTATGTCGACCCGGGGCAGGCATTGTAAGTTATGCTCTAGGGGTATATTTGGTTCTTATGGAAGGGATGCTCGTATAAACTTCGGAACGAACTCATTTGATTGGAAAATGAAAGTTCTAGTTAACTTTTAAGAGTCAAAAGTTAACAGAGGGCATCTACCCCCCTCCCCCTGAGACAAACATCGTCTTTTCCTCAAATGCATCAAATGAAAATTTTCAGATAGACCGTTTGTTTGAAATAGTCCAGCGATAAGATAAAAAAACTTTGTTGTCAACATGCCCCCCCCCCCCAGTCCAAGGAAGAGGCGGTGGGGGCATACAAGGTTTCTATGGAAGAGGTCGTCGCATAAACTTTGGAGTAGACTCAAATGATTAGAAACTCAAAGTTCTAATTCACCGCTTAAGAGTCAAAAGTGATCCGATGGCGTGTAGCCCCCCTCCCTCCCAACCTTCTTTTACCCAAATACGTCCAATCGAATTTTTATATAGCCAATTTGTTCAAAATAGACCAAAGATAATATAACAAAAAACCAAGGGATAAAACCGCCCCCCCAGAATTCAGGGGCAAATGTTGTAAAATATTCCCTGGGGGTATATAAGGTTCTTATGGAAGGGATGGTCACACCAACGTTGGAGGAGGCTTATTCGATTGTAAATCAGAATTTCTAATGCCTTTCTCAAGGGTCAAATGTGGTCAGAGGGCAACTACCCCCCCCCCCCCAAGCTTTTTTACCCACATGCATCCAATCAAAATTTTGAGATAGCTATTTTGTTCAAGACAGTTTAAAGATTAAATAACAAAACTCCGGGGTCGACAAATCCCCCCAGAGCCCATGAGCAAGTGTTGTAAGCTATTCCCCGATGGCATATAAGGTTTTATGTAAGGGGCGGTCTTGGAAACTTCAGAAATGGCTCGTTTGAATGCAAATTGAAAATTCTAGTTACCTATTTAAGAGTCATCAAAAGTGATCGGATGGCATCCACCCCCTCCCCACACCTTTCCTCCAAAAACACCTGATAAAAATTTTGAGATAGCCATTTTGTTCAAAATACTCAAAAATTAGAGGTTGAGAAATCCTCCATAGCACCCGGGACAAGAATTGCAACTTAGGTAAGTTCTTAAGAATCGAAAGCGATCAAAAAGTAACAAGCCCTCCCCCCCTCCCCCTGTGTCTTTTTTTTCCAAATGCATCTAATGAAAATTTTGAAAAAGCCTTTCTGTTCAAAATAGACCAAAATTCATATTACTAAAACTTAGGGGTTGATAAATCTTCCTAAGCCCCCAGGACAAGGATTGTAACTAATGTAAGTGGCCTACTATTATAATATGAGGTTCTGTGGAAGGGGTGGTCGTATTAACTTTGCAGGTGGCTCATTCGATCAGAAATTGAAACTTCTAGCTCTTTTTTTTGTTAAAAGTGATCAATGACCAGCTGGCTGGCCCAAACCCCAATTTCTCAAAGGGCAACCGGTCAATGGAGATAGCCATTTTGTTCAAAATAGTTCAAAGGCCAAATAACTATGCTTCCGAGGTTGACCCTCCTCCTACAGCCTCAGGGCAATAGCTCTGATTTACGGGACTTAATTATAGTTACTTTAATACTCAGACTTAGTACTTTACGTGGTAACTTCGATTTACGGTGCAAGAACTGTAAGTTGTGCAAGTTGTTTATTGTTACTTTGTTTACTTTGATCCTTTCTTTAGTTTGATACTTAAGTACTTTGATACTAGTTTTGATGCTTTGATGAAAGAATGATGTTGAAAAAAAATCTTATTTTGAAATAAGTAGTTTTTTTTAAACTTGAAACTTTTTGCAATCAAAAACGAATTATTAAAAAAAATACTTTTCAAAAGTTTTTCTCCTAATTGTTTCTGAAAGAATTAGGGTTATGTACTTCTAATGAATGATATCTTCACTACAAACAAGAGTAATGGTTACTGTCCGTTTCCCAAACGGTGAAAGTATTATTCTATTACTTAAATAACCAAGTCTCTTACTTAGAATTAAATAAAAAAAAACGAGTTTTTTCAACTGAAAGTAAGGAGCGACATTAAAAGTTAAAACGAACAGAAATTACTTCGTATATGAAAGGGACTGCTTCCTCATCAACGCCCCGCTCTTTACGCTAAAGTTTGACTCTTTCTCTCAACTCTTCTTTTTAAAACAGTAAACGACTTTAGCGTAAAGAGCGGGGCGTTGATGAGGAAGCAGCCCCTTTCATATACGAAGTAATTTCTGTTCGTTTTAAGTTTTAATGTCGCTCCTTACTTTCAATTGAAAAAACTTGTTTTTTTTATTTAATTTCTGATCGTTTTTGAATCAATGCATGTTTTGATTTGGGCTCTCCGCAGAGGAATAATTAAAATGAAATTTGCATATTTTTTTTATTGGCTAAATGGTTTTCTCATAATTTTGATCGAATGATTTGATAAAAAAAAAAGAGCGAGGGAGGAGCCCTAGTTGCCCTCCAATTTTTGGTTAATTAAAAAGGCAAATTGAACTTTTAATTTTTACGAATCTTTTTATTAGTAAAAGATATAATTTTGTCCAATTCATTAAGAATGACCCCTGAATCACAAAAGCCGTAGAATAAATAGTTGACATTACTAAAAATACTTTAGCGTAAAGAGCGAGGTATTAGGAGGAGGTGAGCCCCCCATATGGGTTATAATTTCTGTTCGTTTTAAGTTTTAATGCTGCTCTTTACTTCCAGCTGAAAAAAACTTTTTCATATTTATTTTTAATTGTTTTTTTTTAAGTAATGCTAGTGAATCCTGCGCTCCCTTCATGGACATTTTCATCCCCCATGACAAATTCCTCGATGGAAAGCTCCCCCAGCATATCCCCCTCTTCTCAACCCCTCCCCTCAACCAAAAAATCCTCCTGAAAACGCCCGTACACTTCCCAATAACCATTGCAATATGCAAGCAGGTCAAAGTTTATAACTTGTAGCCCCTCCCACGGGGACTGTGGGGAGTAAGTCGTTCCCAAAGACATAGTTATGAGGTTTTTCGACTACGCCAATAAAATGGCTATCTCAGAATTTTGATCCGGTGACTTTGGGAAAATAATTAGCGTGGGAGGGGGCCTAGGTGCCCTCCAATTTTTTTGGTCACTTAAAAAGGGCACTAGAACTTTTCATTTTCGTTAGAATGAACCCTCTTGCAACATTCTAGGACAACTGGGTCGATACTATCACCCCTGGGAAAAAAACAAAAAACAAACAAATAAACACGCATTCGTGATCTGCCTTCTGGCAAAAAATACAAAATTCTACATTTTTGTAGATAGGAGCTTGAAACTTGAGGTATAGATCTGAATACAGATTGTTTTTCCCATGGACAATTATATGTTGCATGTTAAAGAGTCGGTAAGCCTGACAATCTATTTATATGCACAGACAATGGGACAGCGAAGAATGTTGTATATTCGCAAGTTTTACGTAGTTAAAAACATATATATATATATCTATCTATATTCACACGTGGGACACAGGGACACAACTACAATGGCGCGTAACTAATATGGCGCGTAACGACTTACGCGCACGGGGAGGGGGGCTTGGGGTGGGGGGGGGCTAAGCACCCCCACAAACTAGGTGTTGGGGTGGCGCTAAGCACCACCCCAATAGCTAGTATCAAATGAAAATAAACAGAATTTCCGTATAAAAAATGCCCAACATTAAATGTTCCCTGTATCGTTCTTTGATTTTTTTTTATCAGACTAAGACTAACAATAAGCGCAGATTGCACATAAAAATGAGAAATATGAAAAATGAGGCAAGAAAATTGAGGATTAGAAGAGTGAGAAATATGAAATGAGACATGAAAATGTAGAATTAAAATAAGAAGAATAAGCACAGAAGAATTAGAAATGTATAATAACCTTGATTAGGACCAGCAAAACCAGTTGAAAAACTTTTCAAAAGCTCAGGTCTTCTAGGTTCATGCACAGCTCCCTCAGTCCCATCATTTAGTTGAATAGCATCGGAAGAAGTCCAAGCCGGAGTCTGAATCAGCTGTTGATTCACCTGTTCATCTCCAGAGCTTGACAATTGTTTCTGAGATCCTTCCCCGATTCGTTGATTAAGGAGAATGATCTTCTCTCTGGGATGAGTTGTAACAGCTGTTGTAAGTGGATGTTTGAGGCAGTACTGGAAAAATTGAGAAATAAAAACATTTGTATTTGTGCTTTGGATCTTTCAAAAGCGTTTGATAGTGTGGTCCATAGTCGGCTCCTTTTTTCTGTGTATAATTCTGGGGTCAATCTCTTTGTTATAATACTTCTAAGGTTTTGGTATTCAAATTCTTTTCTTCAATTAAGATCTACACTAGACACTTTCATAAGGGTACGAAGAGGAGTTAGGTAGGGCGGTGTTCTGTCCCCTACGCTTTTTAAGATTTGTATTTCTAGTGGGCTGGCTAATATTTCAGGTACATGCCTTTCTGGTCTTGTGGATGTTTCTTATCTTGCGTATTCTGACGACTTGCTTCTGATTAGCCGTTCCAAAATTTGTCTTTCTAAATGGTCTCTTTAGTTTCTGATACTTTCTCTGATATTAGCCTTTCACTTAATATAGATAAATGTGAGTTTCTTCCCTATAACTCTACTGCTGCTACTCCCCTTCACTGTAATAACTTCACTATCCCTCTTGTTGATTGTATTCGTTGGCTTGATACCTATATTACTAACAATCTTTGGAGCTTACGTCAGCGTACTGTTTGTGATATAAGTAAAAAGATTCAGATTAGCTATGCAAAAATTGTTGCAAACAGAAGGAATTATAATAGACGTGCGCTGGCCAAACTCAATTCTACTTTCTGTGATCATTCTGTCCTTTATGCTTCTGGTCTTTTCCCCCTTCTTAATAATGGTAATTTAAAAAGAATTCAGATAAATTATTTCAAATTTGGCAAAATTCTTCTGTATCTTCCACCTTGGACAAATTCCAAATCCCCCATGACAAATTCCTCGATGGAAAGCTCCCCCAGCATATCCCCCTCTTCTCAACCCCTCCCCTCAAACAAAAAAAAAACCTCCAGAAAACGCCTGTACACTTCCCAATAACCATTGCTATATGCAAGCACGGTCAAAGTTTATAACTTGTAGCCCCTCCCACGGGGACTGTGGGGGAGTAAGTCGTCCCCAAAGACATAGTTATAAGGTTTTTCGACTACGCTAATAAAATGGCTGTCTCAGAATTTTGATCCGGTGACATTGGGAAAATAATTAGCACGGGAGGGGGCCTAGTTGCCCTACAATTTTTTTGGTCACTTATAAAAGGCATTAGAACTTTTCATTTCTATCAGAATGAGCCCTCTTGCATCATTCTAGGACAACTGGGTCGATACGATCACCCCTGGAAAAAAAAAACAAAAAACAAACAAACAAACAAACAAACACGTATCCGTGATCTGCCTTCTGGCAAAAAATACAAAATTCCACATTTTTTTAGATAGGATCTTGAAACTTCTACCGTAGGGTTTTCTGATACGCAGAATCTGATGGTGTAATTTTCGTTAAGATTCTATTACTTTTAGGGGGTGTTTCGCCCTATTTTCTAAAATAAGGTAAATTTTCTCAGGCTCGTAACTTTTGATGGGTAAGACTAAACTTGATGAAACTTATCAATCAGACTTATGAATTGACTGAAATCAGCATTAAAATGCAATTCTTTTGATGTAGCTATTGATATCAAAATTCCATTTTTTAGAGTTTTGGTTACTATTGAGCCGGGTCGCTCCTTACTACAGTTCGTTACCACGAACTGTTTGATTATCATTCCCTTACTTCGTTGGATTTTACGTGTTTTTTGAATGTTACAAAGTTCTACAAAATTAGCTTACCTTTTTTTTAATATAAAAATTGGGACAACAGATTTCACAGCCAAGTGAGAATGGGATTAAGGATTGGTTGTTAGACTGTGGTTGTCTTCAGGGAGTAGGGGTTATGTACTTCTAAATATACAAATAAACAATTACGAAATATATACGAATAAACAATTTGTTAATACACAATAACTAACGCAAGGAGTAAAAGCAAAATGCAATTCCGTAATGATTGCTTTAATCGCAAATAGTTGACTCTCCATCCTCAGTTAAGTTACACAGGGCACAATTTTTCACTCCACAATAAGAAATACTACACACTTTTCCCTAAAAATACCTGAAACTATGTTCGAAAAAATAAGGAAAGAGCAACAATGGGATCTTACCTTCTGATCTTTTCCTTTATTTTTGAAGAGACGCATATGATCGCTATCGGCCATTTCGATAATGAACTTTCCTAGTACACTGCCGAAAGAAAAGTAAATTTGGAAGGTAAGAGTTTCAACAGAAGCAAAAAATTAAGGAGATGTAACGCGCACCATTAATACTACAAATGATATATTGTACTTAACCCTAGCAGACAGATTTGGGCTGTTCATATGCCACTTTGGCCGAGTTCATCAATACGAACAAGGAAGAATTTTAATAAGGTTAATTGTTGGTTCTAAATTTTAATAGTTATTTTTTTAAGAATACATTTCTTTAAAAAAAAACTTTAAATTATTTAGTTCACGATGATGAAAAAACTTCATTTTTTTTGTACTAATCCTTATTTTTGGCAATATCAAGATGAAAATGTAAAATAAAAAACAACCTAGTAATTTGATGCTAATACCTCAAAATCGTAAAGAGGGGACGAATACTGATAGGATTCTGAAAAGCTTACTTGTTTTGCATGGATTTGTGTCTTACATAAATGTATTTATTCATTAAACAGTCAAAATATTTTGACATGTAAAACAAATTCTACATAAATTAAACCCTCGGATAAATTAAAACTACTATATATATATATGTATATATATATATATATATATATATATATATATATATATATATATATATATATATATATATATATATATATATATATATATATATATATAATATATATATATATATATATATATATATATATATATATATATATATATATATATATATATATAAATATATAATGCTCCCTGCCACCCCCTCGGTCACAAGGAGCACTAAAAAAAGACTAGCAGCTGGAGTTTCACCCTTGAACTAGAGGATCATTGAGCCATACCGTAAAGGGCGGATATTGGTATTTTTTGCCAGAAGACCGATCATGGGTGCGTGTTTATTTATTAGTTGTTTTTTTTTTCAGGGGTGATCCTATCGACCCGGTGGTCCTAGAATGTTGCAAGAGGGCTCATTCTAACGAGAATTAAAAGTTATAGAGCCCTTTTTAAGTGACAAAAAAATTGGAGGGCACTTAGGCCCCCTAATCTCAAATTTTGAGATAGCCACTTTATTCACCATAGTTGAAAAACCTAACAACTATGTCTTTGGGGACGACTTACTCCCCCACAGTCCCCGTGGGAGGGGCTACAAGTTACAAACTTTGACCAGTTTTTACATATAGTAATGGTTATTTGGAAGTGTACAAACGTTTTTAGGGGATTTTTTTTTGGTTTGGGGGGGTGACTACTCGGGAGGATCTTTCCATGGAAGAATTTACAAAGGGGGAAAAGAGAATTTCAAATGAAGGGAGTCCAGGATTGTCAAGCATTATTTAAAAAAAAATGGAAAAATAAATATGAAAAGTTTTTTCACCTGAAAGTAAGCATTAAAACTTAAAACGAACAAAAATTATTACGCATATGGGGGGCTCACCTCCTCGTAAAACCTCGCTCTTCACGCTAAAGTATTCTTAGTAATCAACTATTTATTCTACGGCCTTCGTGATTAAGGGGTCAATCTTAAGGAATTGGGACAAAATTTAAGCTTTAGTGTAAAGAGCAAGGTATTGACGATGAGGTGAACCCCCTCATATACGTAGTAAAACATACGAATATAGAAGTTCGTTACGTAAGTTAATTCATAAGTTACGTATATTTTTTACTAATGAAAACGTTCGGAGGGTAACTAGGCCTCCTCCCCCGCTCCTTTTTTTCTCAAAATCTTCCAACTAAAACTATGAGAAAGCCATTCAGCCAAAATCAAAACATGCATTAATTCAAAAACGTTCAGAAATTAAATAAAAAAAAACATTTTTTTTTTAACTGAAAGTAAGGAGCAACATTAAAACTCAAAACGAACAGAAATTACATTGTATATGTAAGGGGCTTTTCCTCCTCAACACCCCGCTCTTTACGCCAAAGTTTTTTACTGTTTTAAAAAGTAGAGTTAAGAGAAGTTAAACTTTAGCGTAAAGAATGGGGCGTTGAGGAGGAAAAGCCCCCTTATATATACGGATAAATTTCTATTCGTTTTAAGTTTTAATGTCGCTCGTTACTTTCAGTTAATTAAAGTAGCAGATACGGGAACTCATTAAATTACAAACAACTTATTCAGCTGATGGTTCTTCGATTGCCCGATCAAATGTATTATTTGGAAAACATATAAAAGCTAACATCAGAATAGAAAGACAAGCAAAATGTACAAAATAAATCATACACGACTCATCAAGCGGGGTTTCCTCCTTTTACTTCAATCAAATCACTTGTTATCATTCAACGTTTGCATTAGCGAAACGACATATTTACTACAGCGTGTTAAGCTATTTAAAAAGGCATAACAAAAGTGCATTTTTACAGAGTGAATTGTAAGTAGAATAGGATTCCCAGCCTCTTTACATGCACATACTCCTCGAATTGCCGCATCCACTCGACCGCTGATTATCAGTGTTCCACTGAACTCCTCGAATCCCTGTTATTAATGTTTATTTATCAGAAAATTCTGCGAGATCACCATGGAGTACTCTTGATTTTACTGAGACCGATATTCCAAAGAACTTAGCACTAGCGAAAAACCAAAACCGATGACGCAGCACGGAAAGACTGTTTTATTTTGTGGCCTATAGTTCGAATTCTGTTCGAAACTAAAAATTATAGGGTAACACTGCTTCAAATCAAGCACGATATTGAACCTTATTTAGAATAAGTACAATATTTTCGCTGAAATACTACTGCACCTACTATATTAGGCAATTGTACAAAACTCCTTTTCAAAAATGTCTCAAGAAATAATTTCTCACATCTCTAAAGATAAATTCACCCCCCCCCCCCTATTAAGAGCCCTCAATATAGACAAAAAAATGGCAAAAAGAAGTTTCGTGGACAATTAAGCTCTGATTTTATCTTTTAAATTTCTCATTTTTCCATGAAAGCCTCAATGAGGCCTTAAACGTGTTTTATTCTCCTTTTATTCAAGAGATAACTTATACGATCATGCGAAACCCGTAAGCAGAAAGAAATGCGAAGCACAGGAGAAAAAGGGCAAATATATAATCTAGATCATTCACAGACTCTTTTACCCCACCCCCCAAAATATTGGGAGAAAAACAAAACGGACAGACAACCAAAATAGAGACTGCAAAAGAAAGAAACTCCCCCCCCCCAAGAAATTGGGAGAAAAACAAACAAAACGGACAGACAACCGAAATAGAGACTACAAAAGAAAGAAACGAAGATAACTAGTAAAAGTCAAACATAATTCAAGAGTGGATTAATAGTAAGACTTACCAGGCCTTGGGGTAAATATTTTTGATCAGCAGCTTTATTATAAGAACTAGCAACGTGCATCTTGTAATATCTGACTGGACGGTATGAATTAAACAGTATTTCAAAATACATGGAAACGCTATATGTAGGAGCATACAACTGCACAAGGACCCATCAGAAGAAGAACAAGAGCTAAGAGCTCATATGGCACTTGTGACGAGGCGAGAAGAGCTAAGAGCCAAGAGATCATATGGTATGAGCTCTAACAAAATTCTATGAATCAATAGATTGATTTAAAAAGGAAAATAAGAGGCTTAATACCGGTCAAGATTTAAAATAAGAGCTCTGAGTCACAAAGTCCTTCTAAATATCAAAATTCATTAAGATCCTATCACCCACTCGTAAGTTATAAATACCTAATTTTTTCTCTCCCTTTTGCCCCCCACATGGTCGAATCTGGGAAAACGACTTTATCAAGTCAAATTGTGCAGCTCCCTGACACGCCTACCAATTTTCATCGCCCTAGCACGTCCAGAAGCACCGAACTCGCCAAATCACTGAACCCCTCCCCCCAACTCCCCCAAAGAGAGCGAATCCAGTACGATTCTGTCAATCACGTATCAAGGACATATGTTTATTCTATCCACCAAGCTTCATCCCGATTCCTACACTCCAAGTGTTTTTCCAAGATTTCCCCCTCAAAATCCCCACAATGTCAAAAGATCTGGTCGGGATTTGAAATAAGAGCTCTGAGACATGAATTCCTTCTAAAAATCAAATTTCATTACGATCCGATCATCTATTCGTAAGATATAAATACTCCAATTTTCATGTTTTCCAAGAATTCCGGTTCCCCCCTCCAACTCCCCCGAATGTCGCAGGATCTGGTCGGAATTTGAAATTAGAACTTTAAAGCACAAGATCCTTCTAAATATCAAATTTCATTAAGATCTGGTCACCCTTTCGTAAGTTACAAATACCTCAATTTTCAAAATTACACCCCCCCCCCAATTCCACCAAAGAGAGCAGATCCGGTCCAGTTATGTCAGTCACGTATCTTAGACAGGTTTCTATTCTTCCCATCCAGTTTCATCCTTATCTCACCACTTTAAGTAATTTCTAAGATTTCCGGTCCCCCCAACTGCCCCCCCCCCAATTACGCTTGATCCGGTTGAGATTTAAAATAAGATATCGGAGTTACGAGGTCCTTCTAAATATGAAGTTTCATGAAGATCCGATCACTCCTTCGTAAGTTAAAAATACGTCATTTTTCTTATTTTTCAGAATTACCCCCCCCCCCCCCCCCGAAATTGAGCGGATCCGTTCTAATTATGTAAATCACGTATGCAAGACTTCTGCTTATTTTTCCAACCAAGTTTCATCCCAATCCCTCCAATCTAAGCGTTTCCCATCATTTTAGGTCTCCCCACCCCAAACTTCCCCCAATGTCACCAGATCCGGTCAGGATTTAAAATGAGAGCTTTGAGACACGATATCCTTCTAAAAATCAAATTTCATGGAGATCCAATCACCCGTTCGTAAGTTAAAAATACCTCATTTTTTCAAATTTTTCAGAATTAACCCCCCCCCAACTACTCCAAAGAGAGCGGATCCGTTGTGGTTATGTCAATCATGTAACTAGGACTCGTGTTTTTTTTCCACCAAGTTTCATCCCGATCCCTCCACTCTAAGTGTTTTCCAATTTTTAGGTTTCTCCCTCCCAACTCTCCCCCCCCCCCCCAATGTCACCAGATCCGGTCGGGTTTAAAATAAGAGCTCTGAGCCACGATATCCTTCTAAATATCAAATTTCATTGAGATCCGATCACCCGTTCGTAAGTTGAAAATACCTCATTTTTCTAATTTTTAAGAATTACTCCCCCCCCCAACTACCCCAAAGAGAGCAAATCAGTTCCGATTATGTCAATCATGTATCTGGGACTTGCGCTTATTTTTCCCATCAAGTTTCATCCCGATCCCTCTACTCTAAGTGTTTTCCAAGATTTTAGGTTTCCCCCCTCCAACTCCCCCCAATGTCATCAGACCCAGTCGGGATTTAAAATAAGAGCTCTGAGACACAATATCATTCCAAACATCAAATTTCATTAAGATCCAATCACCCGCTCATAAGTTAAAAATACTTCATTTTTTCCGAATTAACCGGCCCCTACTCCCCCCCCCAGATGGTCAAATCGGGAAAACGACTATTTCTAATTTAATCTGGCCCGGTCCCTGATACGCTTGCCAAATTTCATCGTCCTAGCTTACCTGGAAGTGCCTAAAGTAGCAAAACCGGGACTTTAGATTTTCCCCCTCCAACTCCCCCCAATGTCATCAGATCCGGTCGGGATTTAAAATAAGAGCTCTGAGACACAATATCATTCCAGACATCAAAATTTCATTAAGATCCAATCACCCGCTGATAAGTTAAAAATACTTCATTTTTTCTATTTTCTGCGAATTAACCGGGCCCCCACTCTCCCCCAGATGGTCAAATCGGAAAAACGACTATTTCTAATTTAATCTGGTCCGGTCCCTGATATGCATGCCAAATTTCATCGTCCTAGCTTACCTGGAAGTGCCTAAAGTAGCAAAACCGGGACCGACAGACAGACCGACAGAATTGGCGACTGCTATATGTCACTTGGTTAATACCAAGTGCCATAAAAACTGATAAAAAAAAGGACTTGGTGAACCGGTAATACAACTTTCAATAGCAGTAATTCAACAGCGCCAAATATCTTTTCCCTTCTTTAAATATATTCTTTTTCCCCAGAGTACTTGACACGACAATTTCTTTTCTTTAAAACATAACAAGCAGCCGATAAACCTCAAAGTAGTCCAAAATTTCCAAAGCTCTTTATTTTGCTAGTTTTCTTCCAAAAACTTTAAAATGATCAATAAAGAAAAACTTTTGCAATGGGTTGTATGATACATGAAGAAACGGTAGAGATAAAAGTTTTACCTCTGAATTTTCATTCAAATGGTTAGGATAGAACAGACAATAAAATGAAAAAGAAATCTTGCTTTTTTGTTTTTTAGTACACTTTCTTCTACGCAATTATTTGAATGATATTAAAATTGAGGAAAGAATAGCTAGTCAAAACCGGGAAATAAAATGGCAAACCTTTCACTATCCCATGATGTTAACTTGCTTTCCGTTGCATGCGATATTTTACAACTTGCAATGACCTCCGATAGTACAATCTCTTAAGCCATGAATAAACTTAAATGTTCAGCCTACGGGTGCTTCATTTGTTGAATTTTTTACTTTCGCTTTAGTTTTTCAATAAAAAATAAGAGCTGTACTTGCTCCAAAGGTCACTTTCAAGGAAACTGGAAGCAATCGACAGGGGTCATTTTTTTTTTTTTTTTTTAGTCATCTGGTGATCTGAGTAAAATTTTCCATTACTCTTTCATAGTTTGAAAACTCAGGTGCCTTAAACGCTGTGAATCCGTGGGGTGGAACAAGGCTCATCAATTGGGTCACGATAAAGCAGTAGTCAAGCCTTTGGTCTATATTCGTCTGGCAAATATTTAGATACCACTTTTTTTTAAATAAAGAAATCTCCTTGGAAGGTTCTTAGGGGCTAAACTGAGCGACATAAAGACCAGATCTATTTTGTAGACCAAAGAGATCAATATGGATATTTGATGATGATCCAATCATTAAAAAGGTTAAAAAACAGAATTTTTCATTTCAGAAAAATTACAAGTTATAAATAAAAGGGACTAAGGAGCACAATTGTGTTTCTTATTGTGTTTTTCTACAATATTACTTCATTGCATATATCCAAGTTTCGGTTTCTACTGAATTTCCCACATGAAAACAACCAATCGACGACAGTTATACCTGGTAGGGATGCAACTTAGGATTCTAATCGACAAATTTTATTAACGTAAATTCTTAAATCAGTATAAGAAATAGCAATATCCGCTTCATTTGGAATGAAAAAGCACCAATTTTCTATAAACGTACTTAAAGCAGTTGACAAACGACAGTTTCAAATACAAAAAAAAAACTCCTATGTGCTCTAATATCACTAATTATGTTTGACATACATACTTATAATTAGAAAAACAGGAACACTTGGGATTTGCGGAGAAAATTATGCTTTCAGATGACGCAATATAAAGTCTCTGTAGTTTAAATATATTCTTTTTCCCCAGAGTACTTGACACGACAATTTCTTTTCTTTAAAACATTCAGTTTACTTTTTGTCTTCTTTAAAACATAACAAGCAGCCGATAAACCTCAAAGTAGTCAAAAATTTCCAAAGCTCTTAATTTATATTGCATGAAAGAAAGAGATCTCAAAGATCATTAATTTTTTAATATATTGTTTGTATCATGTTTGTGGTTCTTATCTCTTCTTTATTAATAAAAGCGGAAATTTTAGCGGGTATACTGATTCATTGCATTCTCTTCTAGGGTGATTTTCTTAAAAATCTCGTGAAGCTGGAGCCTACATCTTTGAATCCATCCCTTTTAAACGGTGAAAGAGTCCTCAAGTGGAATGAAAATTCGCCTCGTTCTGCAATTGTTATATTGAAAGTTGATAGTGATGGTTTTTTCCTGTCGTGGAAAAACCGGCCTGGTAAAACCCTTCGTTTTTTGGATATAAGTTGCATTAGGGATACAAGAACAGGAAGATATACTGTATCTCCCAAATATCCACAAGTTAGGAAACGAATAAGCTCTAAGTATGGTTGTCATGAAGATAAAACTGTAAGAATTTGTTATGGCAATGACTTTGTGAATAACAAGTTTTTGAATTTCACTTTTAGCAGTAAGCATGTTGCCAAGATTTGGTGTGATGAGATTTTGAAAGTGGCCTATAGTCTGTATAATCTTAATGGATCAATTGAAAGATTCCTCAAGAAAGCCCATACGAAATTATTACTTGAATCTGTTGAATCTGTTCGATCACAACATGTGTTACAAATTAAATATTTAGAGGAACTTTTTGGCTTGAATAGAGAAGACAGTTCAAAACTAAAAAAGGCGCTTAATGTTTATGGTGTTAGAATATCTAAACAACGAATACCAATCAATGTATCAACGAATACCAACCAATCAAAAAAATGCATCAAGATCAAACATTTTACCCTTGAAAAATTAATTAAAGTTTACCGCCACTTGACGGTCAATCCAGAACTTGATAAGATTTTTGCCCGAATTTGTGAGGAAAAGAAACAGTATTTAAAACCCAATCAATTTGTAGATGGTTTAAATAATGTGACGCCAGAGGACTTAGAAATATTAAATCAGAAAGAACCATCTACAACGGATGACGAAAGCCGACCTTGTGGGCTAGCTTCGCATAAACGTTTGTTTCGTCATTATATCAGTGAAAAAGGTTTACCGGTAAAACTCGATAAACTTGATCTTTGTGATATGACCAAGCCTTTGGCAAATTATTTTATCAATTCTTCACATAATACATATTTGACCGGAGACCAGTTGACCAGCGAGTCGTCATCAGAAATGTTTTATTATGCTTTATTATGCTGAAAGCAATCGACAGGGGTCAAATTTTATTAACGTAAATTCTTAAATCAGTATAAGAAATAGCAATATCCGCTTCATTTGGAATGAAA
This sequence comes from Artemia franciscana, assembly GCF_032884065.1. Classification (NCBI taxonomy): domain Eukaryota; kingdom Metazoa; phylum Arthropoda; class Branchiopoda; order Anostraca; family Artemiidae; genus Artemia; species Artemia franciscana. The sequence goes on from NC_088864.1 coordinate 52,819,945, forward strand.
AAGCACCAATTTTCTATAAACGTACTTAAAGCAGTTGACAAACGACAGTTTCAAATACAAAAAAAAAACTCCTATGTGCTCTAATATCACTAATTATGTTTGACATACATGCTTATAATTAGAAAAACAGGAACACTTGGGATTTGCGGAGAAAATTATGCTTTCAGATGACGCAATATAAAGTCTCTGTAGTTTAAATATATTCTTTTTCCCCAGAGTACTTGACACGACATTTTCTTTTCTTTAAAACATTCAGTTTACTTTTTGTCTTCTTTAAAACATAACAAGCAGCCGATAAACCTCAAAGTAGTCCAAAATTTCTAAAGCTCTTTATTTTGCTAGTTTTCTTCCAAAAACTTTAAAATGATCAATAAAGAAAAACTTTTGCAATGGGTTGTATGATACATGAAGAAACGATAGAGATAAATTCTTAAATCAGTATAAGAAATAGCAATATCCGCTTCATTTGGAATGAAAAAGCACCAATTTTCTATAAACTTATTAAAAGCAGTTGACAAACGACAGTTTCAAATACAAAAAAAAACTCCTATGTGCTCTAATATCACTAATTATGTTTGACATACATACTTATAATTAGAAAAACAGGAACACTTGGGATTTGCGGAGAAACTTATGCTTTCAGACGACGCAATATAAAGTCTCTGTAGTTTAATGATGCTCATCTGGGATGCTTTCTTCTTCTGGTTCTTTCTGATTTAATATTTCTAAGTCCTCTGGCGTATTGGCGAAAGGTTCTAGCATTTCATGGAGTAGAGGATCTCTCTGCCGCACATTATTTAAACCATCTACAAATTGATCGGGTTTTAAATACTGTTTCTTTTCCTCACAAATTTGGGCAAAAATCTTATCAACTTCTGGACTGACCGTCAAGTGGCGGTAAACTTTAATTAATTTTTAAAGGGTAAAATGTTTGATCTTGATGCATTTTTTTGATTGGTTGGTATTGGTATTCGTTGATACATTGATTGGTATTCGTTGTTTAGATATTCTAACACGACAAACATTAAGCGCCTTTTTTAGTTTTGAACTGTCTTCTCCATTCGAGCCAAAAAGTTTCTCTAAATATTTAATTTGTAACACATGTTCTGATCGAACATATTCAACAGATTCAAGTAATAATTCCGTATAGGCTTTCTTGAGGAAAGTTTCAACTGATCCATTAAGATCACACAGACTATAGGCCACTTTCAATATCTCATCACACCAAATCTTGGCAACATGCTTACTGCTAAAACTGAAATTCAAAAACTTGTTATTCACAAAGTCATTGCCATAACAAATTCTTACAGTTTTATCTTCATGACAACCATACTTAGAGCTTATTCGTTTCCTAACTTGTGGATATTTGGGAGATACAGCATATCTTCCTGTTCTTGTATCCCGAATGCAACTTATATCCAAAAAACCAAGGGTTTTACAACGCCGGTTTTCCCACGACAGGAAAAAACCATCACTATCAACTTTCAATATAACAATTGCAGAACGAGGCGAATTTTCATCTCACTTGAGGACTCTTTCACCGTTTAAAAGGGATGGATTCAAAGATGTAGGCTCCAGCTTCACGAGATTTTTAAGAAAATCACCCTAGAAGAGAATGCAATGAATCAGTATACCCGCTAAAATTTCCGCTTTTATTAATAAAGAAGAGATTAGAACCACAAACATGATACAAACAATATATTAAAAAATTAATGATCTTTGAGATCTCTTTCTTTCATGCAATATAAATTCAGTTTTGTAGTTCAGAGAACCCTATTGTAGAAGTTTCAAGCACCAAACAAAAATGTGGAATTTTGTATTTTTTGCCAGAAGGCAGATCACGGATCCGTGTTTATTTGTTTTTTTTTTTCCCAGCGGTGATCGTATCGACCCAGTGGTCACAAAATCTTGCGAGAGGGCTCATTCTAACGGAAATTAAAAGTTCAAGTGCCCTTTTTAAGTGACCAAAAAAATTGGAGGGCACCTAGGCCCCCTCCCACTCTAATTATTTTCCCAAAGTCAACGGATCAAAATTCTGAGATAGCCATTTTATTCAGCGTAGTCAAAAAACCTTATAATTATGTTTTTGGGGACGCATTACTCCCCAACAATTCCCGTGGGAGGGGCCACAAATTATAAACTTTGACCAGTACTTACATATAGTAATGGTTATTTGGAAGAGTAGAGACGTTTTCTGGGGGATTTTTAGGTTGGGGTCGGGGCCGAGAAAAGGGGGATATGTTGGGGGAACTTTTCTTGGAGGAATTTGTCATGGGGGAAGAAAAGTTTCATGAAAGGAGAGCAGGATTTTCTAGCATAATTAAAAAAAAAAAACAATGAAAAAATAAATATGAAAAAGTTTTTTCAACTGAAAGTAAGGAGAAGCATTAAAATTTAAAACGAACAGAAATTAATACGTGTATGATCGGCTAACCTCCTCCTAATACCTCGCTCTTTACGCTAAAGCATTTTTAGTAATTTCAACTATTTATTCTACGGCTTTTGTGATTCAGGGGTCATTCTTAAGAAATTGGGACAAGATTTAAGCTTTAGTGTAAAGAGCGAGGTACTGACGAGGGGGTGAATCCCTTCATATACGTAAAAAAAACATGAGAATACAGAAGTTCGTTACGTAAGCTAATTTGTAAGTTACGTATATCTTTTACTAATAAATATTCATAAAAAATTAAAAGTTCTAGTTGTCTTTTTAAGTAACCAAAAAATCAGAGGGCAACTAGGCCTCCTCCCCCACTCCTTTTTTCTCAAAATCGCTCGATCAAAACTACGAGAAACCCAGTTAGCCAAAAAAAAAAAAAAAATGCAAATTTCGTTTTAATTATTCATCTACGGAGAGCCAAAATCAAAACATGTATTAATTCAAAAACGTTCAGAAATTAAATAAAAAAAACAAGTTTTTTTTTAACGGGAGTAAGGAGCGACATTAAAACTTAAAACGAACAGAAATTACTATATACAAAGTAATTTCTGTTCGGTTTAAGTTTTAATGTCGCTCCTTACTTCCCGTTAAAAAAACTTGTTTTTTATTTAATCTAAAGAAGAGCTAACAGCTGACATGGCACCTGTGACGAGGTCGGAAGAGCCAAGAGCTCATATGGTATGAGCTCTAGCAAAATTCTATGAGTCAATAGATTGATCTAAAGGGAAAATCAGAGGCTTAATGGCGGTGGCAATTTAACATAAGAGCTCTGAGTCACAAGGTCTGTCTAAATATCAAAATTCCTTTAGATCCAATTACCCACTCATAAGTTAAAAATACCTCAGTTTCTAATTTTTCCACTCCCTTCAGCCCCCCAGATGGTCGAATCAGGGAAAACGACTTTATCAAGTCAATTTGTTTAGCTCCATGAAATGCCTACCAATTTTCATGGTCCTAGCATGTCCAAAAGCACCTAACTTGCCACAGCACTGAACCCCATCCCCTAACTTCCACAAAGAGAGCGGATCCAGTCTGGTTACGTCAATCATATATCTACAACATTTGCTTATTCTACCCACCGAGTTTCATCCTGATCTCTCCACTCTCAGCGTTTTCCAAGATTTCTGGTTTCCCCTTCCAACTCCCCCAAATGTCAACAGATCTGGTCGGGATTTGAAATAAGAGCTCTGAGACATGAGTTCCTTCTAAATATCAAATTTCATTAACATCCGTCCACCTGTTATTAAGTTAAAAATACCTCAATTTTTCTAATTTTTCCAAATTAACAACCCCCAAAGAGAACAGATCCATTCCAATTATGTCAATCGCGTATCTATAGCTTGTACTTATTCTTCCCATCAAGTTTCATCTAGATCTATCTACTCTAAGCGTTTTCCAAGAATTCTGTTTCCCCACAGATCCGATTCAAATTGAAAATGGAGCATCTGAGACAGATGCTCCATTCTCAGAAGAAATTTTCATTTCAAGAAGAAAGCGTTCTTCTTTATATCAATTTTCATTAAGATATAATCGAGCTGTCTTAATTGGCATAATAAGGTTTAGTGTAATAATTTTTTTTTTCGGAGCGAGCTGTAATAACACGAATAGTTCTATTAAGGCGTAATAAGGGAGAATAGATCTTGAATCTATTTTGACTTATTAAAAAGGCAACTAGAACTTTTAATTTTTTACAAACTTTTTCATTGGTAAAAATTATACGTAACTTAGGAATTAACTTACGTAACGAACTTCTATATTCGTATGTTTTTATTGCGTATATGAGGGGGTTCAACCCTCGTCGATACCTCGCTCTTTACACTAAAGCTTAAATGTCCCAACTCCTTAAGAATGACCAAGTTTTAATGCTGCTCCTTACTTTCAGTAGAAAAACTTTTCATATTTATTTTTTCATTGCTTTTTCAAATCATGCTAGAAAATCCTTCATTGAAATTCTCTTCCCCCATGAGAAGTTCCTCCATGGAAATATCCTCCCAAGTAGCCCCCCCCCGTCAAATATCCCCCTAAACCAAAAAATCCCCCTGAAAACGTCTGTACACTCCCCTGTAACCATTACTATATGTAAACACAGGTCAAAGTTTGTAATTTGAAGCCCCTCCCACGGGGACTGCGGGGGAGTAAGTCGTCCCTAAAGACATAGTTATTAGATTTTTCGACTATGGTGAACAAAATGGCTATCTCAGAATTTTGATCCGGTGACTTTTGGGAAAAAATGGGCGTAGGAGGGGGTCTAGATGCCCCGCAATTTTTTGGTCACTTAAAAACGGCACTAGAACTTTTAATTTCCGTTAGAATTACCCCTCTTGCGACATTCTAGGACCACCGTGATCTGTCTTCTGGCAAAAAATGAGAAATCCCCCATTTTTGTAGATATGTGCTTGAAATTTCCACAATAAGCTCCTCTAATACGCTGAATCTGATGGTGTGATTTTCGTTAATATTGTATGACTTTTAGGGGGTGTTTCCCCCTATTTTCTAAAATGAGACGAATTTTCTCAGGCTCGTAACTTTTGATGGGTATAATTCATCTTTGTGAAACTCATATATTTTTTAAAGTCAGCATTAAAATGCGATTCTGTTGATGTAACTATTGGTATCATTTTTAGAGTTTCGGTTACTATTGAGCCGGGTCACTCCTTACAACAGTTCGTTACCACGAACTGTTTGATCATCACTGGAAGACCGAGTCCGAGGAAGGCATATCAATTAAACCAAATCAAGCAATTATTTTTCTGTTTCGGCGCCATCTAGGAAGCCGGAGGTGGAATTTGGAATATCTGAAATAAGCCGCAATTAGAGTATGGCAATTTTTCTTACGAAACAGAGGAGCCGTGTCTGATAAAAACAAAAACACAGGGGCGCAATAAGCGTTGTAAATCATACACAAACCGTTGCGGTTGTAACGGCTTTTGTTTGGGGATATTTTTCCGTAAGCGACACGTAGGTTTTTCACGGCTTGATTCACTAGGGATGAACAGGTAGTGGAAAGTGTTGGACCAAAACACAGACCAAGCCAACTAACTAAAGAAGAAAACGGCAGAACTGCAGACTCAGCAACGAATGGAGGACAGCATAAGGGCTATTAAAACAAATAAACTCGCATTTAGACGCATTAACTGACAGTCCAATCCTAGATAGTTCATTGGTTAATATAGCAAAATTGGAAAGCAATCCACGGCAAGTCCGGGCAACAAGAAGAACGTTGCCTGCATATGCAACAGAAGACAAACCAATATTACCGTAAGAAATATTACCGGATTATATTTCCTTAAGATACAATCACCGATATGAACACTTGGTTTTGTGATATCTAGTCTTGAAATAATAAAAAAGAAAAATCAAATGTTCTATTTGTTTTCCATCCACTCATTTGAGCAAAATCATTTGTGAGAGCAACATGCCCATGGTTGGCTTAGAATCTCTCTAAAATGCTTTAAACAGAAGGAATTTTAAAAACAATTATACTGATCAGCAAGAAGAATATTAACATAACTCTCTAAACTTGGTACTTTTTAAGACAATTTTTTAGCAAAGCAAATGCAAAACTTCAATGGTTTTTAAACAAGTAACTTGTTTAAACAAAACTTAAATTAAAAAGAATACTTATTAGAAACAATGCTAGTAATACGGATGTAGACTTAAATAGCCAATTTTGCCTGTTTGAAACACCCCACAACAACACTAGCTAACAAAAGAGCAATTAAATTTGTGAGTCCAATACAGAATTTCGTATGATAAAATAACAATAATAATACAAAACTTATGAATTTTCCGCTGGTAAATAAGAACCTTGAACTTTTTTGTATTTGGACAGACGCGTAAATCGCCACCATCCGACGCATAAGCCATAAAAAGTGTTATGCAGCTTATTAAGCAAAAAAACAAGTTTTTTTTAACTGAAAGTAAGAAGCGACATTAAAACTTAAAACAAATAGAAATTATTTCGTATATGAAAGGGGCTGCTTCCTCATCAACGCCCCGCTCTTTATGCTAAAATTTGACTCTTCCTTTTAAAACAGTAAAAAACTTTTGCGTAAAGAGCGGGGCGTTGATGAGGAATTAGCCCCTTTGTTTTTTTTTAATTATTTATGTAGAGGCAGATACCACCTTATAAAAATCTTGTTACTGTTAGGAAATGCAATTTAATGTGTTGAAGTTAATGTAGTAGAGTAGTGGATACAGACTAAACATGGGCTGGTATTAACTTTAAGGCAGAAACCAGAAAGAAACCAAGAAACACCAATATATAACTTGTTGAAGGTGTCCAAAGAAGAGCCACGAAATGGATTGATGGTATATGCAGTCAGCCCTACTGCAGTAGATTACAATTGGCTAACCTCCCAACACTTGTTTTTCAGCATAGGTGTAATGACATGATGCTCACCTACAGATACTTCCAACAAGCAGACTAGAAGCTGTTCACCTTCTCTTCCCAACAAAGACAAACACAAAAACTTTCCAAAAAGCTGTACAAATCCACTGTTAACACCAAGGTCTGACTAGATTTTTTCAACCAGGAACTAGCGAATAATTGGAACCAATTAAGTCAAGAAACAATTTTGGCAACCTCACATGAGAAATTCAAAGAGAAGCTCAACAAAGAATGGGAGGCCAAACCATGGAGATTCTAGTGGAAAACTCCTCCCATTGCTTACTACCATAGCACTCTTGGAAGACAATAGAATCAGCTTAGAGAATGATGCAGCTTGTTATACCCAACCATCTCACACACTCAATCCAAAGTTACTGTTGTGCAGTGGTGCCAACTCTAAATCACTAGAGAATGGTTCTTGAAACACACCTACCATGTGATCACTGTTACCAAGTGGGCTTAATTTGCATCTCTTCAACACTCTCTAGTCCTGATAGTTTGTTGCTTGACCTTAACACAACAACCAGATCTATTGCTATCATCAACTATGGAGCATCACAGTTCTTGTAACTAATTTGCTCTAAAGTGTGAATTAAGGTAATCCACAACATACCCTTGTCTGTAGACCTATCCCTGAAAATTCCATTTCCCTAACCTAAACCTATCCAAGATAGCAAAAAGTAACTAAGCTAGTATTTTATCAACACTAGTAGCCTAATGCATCCAATACAATTTCACAAAGATGGTGCCATTTTGCAATTGCATTTAGCCTACTGTCTATTTTGAACCTGATGAATATCTAGCATTAACCAAAATATTAGGATGAAATATGATAAAATAGTGATAAAATTGGTAGCCTAGTCTAGTTCTTTTCAAATTCTATGACTAGTGACTGGTAATTTTTGGAATAGCAACAGTACTTGTATGGTATAGCCCCTAGGTAACATTCTTCAAATATGTTTCTCTAATGTTCCATCCTAATGAAATATACCTAAGCATGACAAAAACAAAATACTTTAAAAGCAAATTTGGGCTATATATTTGCACATTAGAGAGGGAGGGAAGTAAAGCTGGTCTGCATGCCTAATGTGCTAGGTACAATTATTCTGTACACTATGAAGTAAGAATTATTTTCTAACTTCACACTGTCAAAGTACTTTATCCCCCCCCCCTCCCAGTGTGTACTAGTTGACAAATTTGATTATTACTATAGAGATTGACCAAATTATCCAACTAGATGGCAAAAATATTTGTTTTTGTAAAGAGATGGGATAGAACTTTTTAATATAAGCTTACATGCTATTTTTTTCTATTTGCCAAAAGGCAGTGTTCCCTCTTGTGTGTAGCATGAAAATTCAACTAAGTAAGTAATACTTATTCCTTGATTTTCAAATATTAGCTAACTTGGTAGACTAGTGAATTATCTTAGTTATTTCATAGTGGTAAAATTCTAGTTAATTGACTTCTTGCTATCTCAGAAAGGGTTTAGGTTAGGAAAATGAAACTTTCAGATGAATCTACAGACTAAAGTATGTCCCAGGAATGTATTTTGAAGCAACTACCTCTACTGACCTTTGATGACCTTCAAAAATATGTATTTTATAAAAATGAAATCTTGTTAGATAGATATTCTGCTTGATTGAAGTACAGCAAAATTGTTTTCAGCTTCATTACTTTGCTCAGTTACATTTTAGCCTATATGGTTTTAAAGATATGCAAATACATTTCCAAAATTTTGAAGAAAACCTTGATATGGCTCAAAATTCTACTCCAATAACAGGAATTGCATTTCCAGAACTAAAGCCAGAGAAAAAGCCACTAGTAACTGAAAATTAAGGTAAAATTTTGTTTTGTCAAAATTTCAATAGGTAGCCTATACACCTGTCATGTAGGCACATTCCAGTGCCCTCTAGGGGGAGAAGGAGTGGAGGTGGGTACTTTAAAATACCTTCCTAGGACATACTTTAGACTGTAGACCCATCCCTGTAAGTTTCATTTTCCTAACCTAAACCCTTTCCGAGATAGCAAGAAGTCAATTAACTAGAATTTTACCTTTAGTAGTAATATCCAACTAGCTAGACAAATATTTTGGTAAAATTCTAGTTAATTGACTTCTAGCTATCTCAGAAAGGGTTTAGGTTAGGAAAATGAAACTTTCAGGGTGAATCTGCAGACTAAAGAATGTCCTGGGAAGGTATTTTGAAGCAACTACCTCTACTCATTCTCCCTCTAGAGGGCCCTGACCTTTGATGACCTTGAAATATATATGTGTATGGTAAAAGTCAAAAGATCTTATGCTTAATTAAAGTACAAGAAAATTGTTTTTATCATTGCTTCATAACTTTGCTCAATTCCATTTTATAAGGTTTTAAAAATATGCAAATACATTTCCAAAATTTTGAAAAAAACATTGATATGGCTCAAAATTCTACTCAAATAATAGGAATTGCATTTTCAGAACTATAGGCAGAGAAAAAGCAACTAGCAACTGAAAATTAAGGTAAAATGTTGACAAGAAATCACTAAACTAGAATTTTACCAAGCATTTTTAGAGCCTAGGCCTATTTCGAAAAACTGCTGAATTGAAAATCTATTGGTAGCCAATATTTCTTTTTCTTCCTATCTGACTTTTACCCATTAGGCTATAAACCATACCCTGTAGATGTACTTTCAGATCATAAAATATTTAGCTTAATCCTACCATCAGAAGCAAACAATGCATAAATAAATACTAATTTAGAACAAATCTAAAGACTGGAAGGGGTCTACTACCTCAGGTCTAAATTCGGGCTAAAAACCGGATACAATACCCTAACTTCTATTCATCTGTGGAAAGAGCGGCAAAATTTTTGCATTAATAATGAAATTGAAGAAATTATTGAAAGACGAAAGTCTTTGTTCTTATAAGCTGCGTTTTAGTCAGCTTGTACAGCCACCTGTGGTTTACAGATCATTCCAGCAATTCCCCATCTGGCCGTCGTTTTATAAAAAGAATCATATTACCTCTGATTGAGGTAATAAATACTTGCAAAAATAGTATTGAGGTTTCGTTTTGAATAAAATAAAATACACTGAAACGAAATTAGTCATTATTTAGAAAATGTTATTATTATTATTGAGCCGTAAGAAGCTTAATATCAGTTCTATGTTCGGAGCATAATGATTTGTGATCATTTCTAAAGATTAAAATAAATTTAAAAACTTACGTTCGCCAATATCCCGCTTTGGGTCGTTTCGTTTTGCCGTTTTTGAAGTTGTATAGCTACTCAATTAGTACTAATTTCCTATTTGCGTCGCTAAGTATTCAAAGTTGCGTTGTTCTGGATTCTAGTCTGGAATTTTTTTCTAGTCCCTTTTTATCAAATGAATGGCCTTTTCGTCAATTTAACTCAAGGGTGGATCAAGAGCAAAAACTTGGGGGGACAATGTGACAAAAGGGTTAATAATTGACAAAATCATTCTAAAAAAGAGTTAAGAAAGAAAAAAACTGGAAAAGAGGACACCAGAATAATCTAGGGGGCAGGGTTCCCTTGGTCTTCCCAGATCCACCGGGGACTTGACTTCATCTTTCCTTTAAATTGATTGTTTTGTTTTTGGTTCTCTATTTTAAGTAATAATTATTGTTTTTACAATATTGAACTCCCAATTTTACCAATGCAGAACTTCAAATTTTACATAAGGAAATGTTAAGAGGAATTGGCCAGGGTGGAAATTTTTAACCGGTTGGAAATTTTTGAGTATCGATACGTAGGGGGATTTTTCCACATAAAATTCTCCATGAAGGAGTTTATCACGGCATAAATTCTCCAGAGGGCAATTTTTGTGGGAGTAATTTGTTACTAGGGGGTAGGGTATTTGCAAAAAGAATTTTCCACGGAAAGGGCGATTTCCCGTGTGATTTTAGAACAATCAGAAATTAAAGAGTTTTTCCAATGAAAGTGTGCTAAGATATATTTAACAGCCAGAATCGTCTGCAAGAAATTTTGTGTGGAGAATTTTCAACTAGAATGGAATTGCCCGGGAGTTTTCGTGGCGTGGGGTATTTGTCGTGTAAGGAATTTAAATGGACTTTGAAATTGAGGGATTTTCGGGGGAGGAAAGAGTTTTCCAGGGAGGGGGAGCCGGATTTCCAGGCATTGTATAAAAGCAATCAGAAATTAACTTTTAAAAAACTAATTGTTTTCAACCGAAAGTAAGGGGTAACATTAAAACTAAGAAAGAACAGAATTTATTTCATATTCAAGGGGGCAGGCTGCTCCTTTCTCAATACCTCGCTCTTTACGCTGAAGTTTGACTTTTTGTCCTAATTCTTTTAGAACAACTTCTGATACACAAGGGCCATTTAATTAGGACAATTCAAAGCTTTTTTTTATTTAAATACTAAAAACTTTCAAATAACTCAAAACTTGCTCGAAACAAGATCAATGGCTATAAAATGTTTATGCTATGGCTATGGCTACAGAACATAATGAAAAATATATCACCTACTGTGGAAAAAAAGGAATAAAAATAACCAAAGGCACTTGGGAAAATGGGAAATTCAAGAACAAAAATTTAATTTACATTATCAATATATTCAAGCATGATTTTATTTATTACTTCTTCATGGATTAGTTTTGCCACACAGGCTTCAAAATTTATGTAAACCACTTTATGTCTTATGGATTTCACTGCATTATTTCAAAATGATCAAAAATAAAATAAAAAAAAAATTTCCGACTGAAAGTAAGGAGCAACATTAAAACTTAAAATGACCAGAAATCATTCTTTATATGAAAGGGGATGCCTCGGCCTCAACACCTTATTCTTTTCGCTAAAGGCTGACTCTTTGTTACAACTCTACCTTTTAAAGTAATAAAAAACCTTAGCGTAAAGAGCGAGGTGTTGAGGAAACACTCTTTGTTTGGCGCTAGCCCGCTGGACAAAAAGGACCATCTTTAGCAATCTGTCATTCTTCATCTGCAGAACGCATCTAAGCCATTATAGCCCTTATTATATCTCTCATTATAGCCTTAGAAAGTGGGACTGAACAGCATTTTTGGTATAATCTGCTATTTGAGATAGGTCAGTCAGTACGGTGACCAAAATAAAATCCGCAAGCAATTTCTCTAGAAAATCTTTAGCAAATCCTCCTGCATTTTTTGGACCGCCCATGCTTCTGAGCCATAATTGACAATTTTTATCAATCTAGCTACCACTATTCTAATCTTTGGTTCGCACACTTATCTTCATCTGACTAAAGTGAAGCGATAAGTAAGTAAGTGAAGCTGCCCACTTGATCAATCTTCTCGCTACCCAACATTACCTCTTCACCCTCACTTATTTCTATTCATAGCAACCAAGTCCGCTTTAAATTACTATTCGGACCTATTCTTGCAGCCTGAAGCAGTAAAACCTTTATAAATTAATTCATTTTGCCGATCTTTTCATCTAGGATGCCCAAATCATCAGTATAACTTTAGTCTAGAAGTGTTTTCTTTCTCTTATTGACTTCATGTTCTCCCATTGCCTTTGTTGCGTTCTATAAGACAAAGTTCATTGAAATGATCCATATGAATAGACCTACAGTCCTGCTTAACTCCAAACTGTGCACAAAACCAGTATCTAACCTCATTTTCGGCCTTGATCACTACAATGTTTTATTCTCGTACATAGCACTAATTACTTTATTTCATTTATCTAGTACATTCTCCAAAGCGCTTGCATCAGCAGAATCAAACGCTTGTTCATAATGTATAAAATTTAGGACCAAAGGGGTGTGATGGCTCTGGCACTTCTCATTTATTAATCCTAGAGGGAAAATTTGTTAACCAGATTCTCTCCCCTTCCTAAAACCACTCTGTTCTTCTCTTAAAACTTGATCACTTAAAAAGGGCATTAGAACTTTTCATTGACGTAATAATGAGCCCTCTTGCGACACTCTAAGACCCCTTGGTCGATAAGATGACCCCTGGGGAAAAGAAAAAAAAACAAACAAACAAATAAACACGCACCCGTGATTTGTCTTCTGGCAAAAAATACGAAAGTCCACATTTTTTTAGATAGGACCTTGAAATTTTTGCTTTAGGGTTCTCTGATATGCCAAATGCGATGGTGTGATTTTCGTTAAGATTCTATGACTCTTAGGAAATGTTTCCCCTTTTTCCAAAATAAGGCAAATTTTCTCAGGCTCGTAACTTTAGATGACAAAGACTAAATTAATTGAAACGTATATATTTAGAATCAACGTGAAAATTCGATTCTTTTGATATATCTCTTAGCATCAAAATTCCGTTTTTTAGAGTTCCTTTTGCTATTGAGCCGGGTCGCTCCTTACTACAGTTCGTTACCACGAACTGTTTGAAAACAAAAATAATTCGGTATTTCGGGGCTTCGGACATTATTACTCCTTTGCGGAAGTTAGGCTCAAAATTGGAAAAGGATTATATTTTTTCTCTGGGCCCCTTCCACCTCTTAGTTCGTTTATTTTCCCGTTAGTTTTCATCTGTTTTCGCTTTATAGTTGTGTTATCTCTTAGCAGTTCTTTCGTTAGTTGAGTTATGGTTGTGGTATATATGTTTTATCGCTCGTATAGTTGTGTTATTTTCAAACTATACTCCATAATAGAGAGGTTCCGAACACCCAGCATTGTATATTAAGCTCTGAATTTGACGTTTTTTTTCTAACGTGACCAGATTCGTCCTGCGCCCTTTTCATTGAATTTTTCTTCCTCCATGACATATTTCTCCAAGGAAAGATCCTCCCACATAGCTCCCTCCCCTCAACGCTACCCCCAAAACCAAAAAAATCCCCCTGAAAACGTCTGTACACTTTCCAATAACCATTATTATATGTAAACACTGGTCGAAGTTTGTAACTTGCAGCCCCTTCCCCAGGGACTGTGGGGGAGTAAGTCATCTCCAAAGACATATGAATGAGCCCTCTTCTCACATTCTAGGACCACTTGGTCGATACGATGACCCCTGGAAAAAAAAACAAAAAAAAAAAAAAACAAATAAACACGCACCCGTGATTTGTCTTCTGGCAAAAAATGCAAAATTCCTCATTTTTGTAGATAGGAGCTTGAAACTTCTACAGTAGAGTCCTCTGATACGCTGAATCTGATGGTGTCATTTTCGTTAAGATCCTACGACTTTTAGGGGGTGTTTCCCCTATTTTCCTAAATAAGGCAAATTTTCTCAGGCTCGTAACTTTTGATGGGTAAGACTAAACTTGATGAAACTTATATATTTAAAATCAGCATTAAAATGTAATTCTTTTGATGTAGCTATTGATATCAAAATTCATTTTTTTAGAGTTTTGGTTACTATTGAGCTGGGTCGCTCCCCACTACAGTTCGTTACCACGAACTGTTTGATTTATCCTGTTTATGTCTACCAGATTTAGTTATCCCTACAGAAGGATAGGTCTATATACCAATTTGCTGAATCATTTGTTACTAACTTCAAATAATCAGAAATAGAGCTTAGTCTGTTTAAAAAAAAGTATGCTAAAGAGAATTCTCCTGAAAAACTTTCCTGTCATTTGAGGGAACTTTTCTTGGAGGGTGAGCTAGACTTACCAGCATTATTTGAAATCAATTAGAATTTTATATAAAAAATAAGTTTTTTTATACAGAATAATTTTTCTGTTTGTCTTGGGTTTTAATATTACTCCTTACCTTCAGTAGAAAAAACTTTCTATTTAAAGCATTTAAACTTTAAAAAATGGGGTTTTGATACTAATAGATACATCAAAAGATTTACAAATTAAGCACTTTATACTGGGCAACTACATATATGGATAGATATATAGATAGAAAAGATTTTATTTTCATGGCACTGCCAAATTTCTTATGGTATAGTCACATTAAAAAGCGATGCAAAATAAAAAACAAAACAAAGAAAAAAAACTCATCAATCCTCCTGACTTTCGTTATACATTTTTACAAAGCTAGGTATTAAAACTCTTCGCTAACCGCTGGTGGGCACAGCGTACCAGCTGATGTTAGTCAACAGGCACTGCCACCCTGTATAGGAGTTTTTATGATATGGATTGAGGGGGAAAAAGAGTTTTGTGGATTGGTTGGATCAAAGATTTTCTTCCAAAATCCGCGCCGAGTTTCTCTCTTCTTTTTTCCAGAGTTGGTATTTTAACTTTGTCAGCAGCTCTTCATACAACATTTCTGCCTGCTTCGAAACTATCATTAGATCTCTTTTCTGAACTCTTTCGAGCCTGGCGCTTTTCTCAGCCGTCAGTCCAAAATGCCATACAGGAGCTGTATATTCCAGAATTGGGCGAATAAAAGATGTAAATATTTGGAGGAGGTAACATGGAGGGGCACTATGTTTTGATATAAGCTTAAGTATCTGCAAATGATCCAAATCAGGTGGACTATTCTCAAGTGGACGCAATCTATCGAAATCTACAACCATATTTAAAATCATTTAAATGGTACTGGTCAAGTGAAAAAATATCATCATAACTATCCAATATTATTCTTCTCAGTAAATCCTGCGACGAATGAAAGTTAAAAGAGCCTTTAGTAACTTCCTTCAAAAAACGGAAATAAATATAACCAACAATAATATGACTAAAATAACTATCCTTGACACAAGCAATAAGTGAATTAAAAGAAAATAGATTAAGAAAATATACAATCACAAAAAAAATACAAGCAATACTTTCCCTCTCCAATATTGGCCAAGGAAGGAATGAATTGCAAACTAACATAATTCTCAATATTTATTTACCGGATACCTACACAATATACACTCACAAAAACACCACACACTCACATCAAAAGGGAAAAAAGGGAAATTATTTACTTTTCTTTTTAACATAAATTAATCTTGACAACAAAAACAACATTTACAAACATACACTTAAAAGAAAAATATAAGCAAAGGGAAAGAGAACAAAAAAACAAAAAAAAAACATTTACATGGGCATACTACATAATTATAATTTCAACGTGGAACACCTCCTAAACGCATTGGTTGGCTTATTTTGGGAATTAATTGATCACATTGATAATAGGCTTTCACTCCATTTGCTCTTTCGATACGAATAATTGGGGGAAGGGAATTAGAAACCCAAGACGATATACCCAGTGCATTCAATTTAACCTTCATTGCAAATAACTTTTTTTCTAGCAACACGAATAGAAATAGGTGCATTATCACTCAAATGAATGTTAATGTGATTAGCTACTGACTTGCCTTTCAGCCTCTTACCTCTTTTTAATATATCTACTTTATATACCTACCATATCTCTACCAGCAATGCAATGACGTTGTCATACTTGTCAAACTTCTGTGGAAAAACTGAAGAAGTTTCTTATGCATGGAGATACTTATATTAAATTACTTAATGAGAGAAAATAAAAATTTGCATAGGTTTTCAATACTATATTTAATATATATGTATTAAAAATATTTAGAAATATCTAGTATTTAAAAATATAATTAATTTCATAACAACTTACCATCCATAGAATAATCCGGGGAACGCATACGAAAAGAAATTCTTTTTTATCCCAGAGTCGTAACTTGCCACATTGATATAGAATAATCCATAGAATAATCAGGGGAACGCATACGAAAAGAAATTCAATGGATGACAATTTTCACTGAATAGGCAAAGAAAAGAGGCCAATATATATTCGGTTGATAAAAAAACGATGAATGCGTAGACAAAATAAATTGGAAATTTTGTAAGATCAAAACGTTGGAAACCTTGCATATAAATTTTCAACGGTTCTTCATTCACCTAAAAGTTGAGATTGCAAATTTAAACACTATCAATAAAAATGGCTAGAGTCGAACTTGTGAATTTTACAAATTAAGCACTTTATACTGGGCAACTACATATATGGATAGATATATAGATAGAAAAGATTTTATTTTCATGGCACTGTCAAATTTCTTATGGTATAGTCACATTAAAAAGCGATGCAAAATAAAAAACAAAACAAAGAAAAAAAACTCATCAATCCTCCTGACTTTCGTTATACATTTTTACAAAGCTAGGTATTAAAACTCTTCGCTAGCCGCTGGTGGGCACAGCGTACCAGCTGATGTTAGTCAACAGGCACTGCCACCCTGTACAGGAGTTGTTATGATATGGATTGAGGGGGAAAAAGGGTTTTGTGGATTGGTTGGATCAAAGATTTTCTTCCAAAATCCGCGCCGAGTTTCTCTCTTCTTTTTTCCAGAGTTGGTATTTTAACTTTGTCAGCAGCTCTTCATACAACATTTCTGCCTGCTTCGAAACTATCATTAGATCTCTTTTCTGAACTCTTTCGAGCCTGGCGCTTTTCTCAGCCGTCAGTCCAAAATGCCATACAGGAGCTGCATATTCCAGAATTGGGCGAATACAAGATGAAATATTTGGAGGAGGTAACCTAGAGGGGCACTATGTTTCGATATAAGCTTGAGCATATGCAAATGATCCAAATCAGGTGGACTATTGGCAAAGGAAGGAATGAATTGCAAACTAACATAATTCTCAATATTTATTTACCGGATACCTACACAATATACACTCACAAAAACACCACACACTCACATCAAAAGGGAAAATAGGGAAATTATTTACTTTTATTTTTAACATAAATTAATCTTGACAACAAAAACAACATTTACAAACATACACTTAAAAGAAAAAATATAAGCAAAGGGAAAAAGAAGAAAAAGAAAAAAAACATTTACATGGGCAAACTACATAATTATAATTTCAACGTGGATCACCTCCTAAACACATTGGTTGGCTTATTTTGGGAATTAACTGATCACATTGATAATAGGCTTTCACTCCATTTGCTCTTTCGATACGAATAACTGGCGGGACGGAATTAGAAACCCAAGACGATATACCCAGTGCATTCAATTTATCCTTCATTGCAAATAACTTTTTTTCTAGCAACACGAATAGAAATAGGTGCATTATCACTCAAATGAATGTTAATGTGATTAGCTACTGACTTGCCTTTCAGCTTTTTACCTCTTTTTAATATATCTACCTTATATACCTACCATATATCTACCAGCAATGCAATGACGTTGTCACACTTGTCAAGCTTCTGTGGAAAAACTGAGGAAGTATCTAATGCATGGAGATACTTATATTAAATAACTTAATGAGAGAAAATAAAAATTTGCATTGGTTTTCAATACTATATTTAATATATATGTATTAAAAATATTTAGAAATATCTAGTATTTAAAAATATAATTAATTTCATAACAACTTACCATCCATAGAATAATCCGGGGAACGCAAACGAAAAGAAATTCTTTATTTTCCCAGAGTCGTAACTTGCCACATTGATATAGAATAATCCATAGAATAATCCGGGGAACGCATACGAAAAGAAATTCAATGGATGACAATTTTCACTGAATAGGCAAAGAAAAGGGGCCAATATATATTCGGTTTATAAAAAAACGATGAATGCGTAGACAAAATAAATTGGAAAATTTTGTAAGATCGAAACCTTGGACACCTTGCATATAAATTTTCAACGGTTCTTCATTCACCTAAAAGTTGAGATGCAAATTTAAACACTATCAATCAAAATGGCTAGAGTCGAACTTGTGAATTTTACAAATTAAGCACTTTATACTGGGCAACTACATATATGGATAGATATATAGATAGAAAAGATTTTATTTTCATGGCACTGCCAAATTTCTCATGGTATAGTCACATTAAAAAGCGATGCAAAATAAAAAACAAAACAAAGAAAAAAAACTCATCAATCCTCCTGACTTTCGTTATACATTTTTACAAAGCTAGGTATTTAAACTCTTCGCTAACCGATGGTGGGCACAAAGAGTTAGACCTTCTCCAAGATCTGAAAAAAAATTACTTTCTTCAAAAAGATACCATTACCGTTTATCCTTAAAAATCACCAGAGGTTTATTTTCTTCAATGCTTATGAGGTCCAAGGCCTAATATGGTCAAGAGTGAGGAAAAGGGAATTATTTTCTTGTTGTTTTAAAGTTAGAGTCATTTAGAGGTCCGATTGACTTACTCAAATATTTTACAAGATATTGTATGTCCTTAATACAAAGAATGAAAATTGAAAGTTCTAGTTACATTTTTATGAGTCACGAGGGATCAGAGAGCATCTAACCCCTCCCCCTCCCAACACACGCATAAATGACGAAAAAGAGGGTTTGACTTTGTCTGTGATAAAAAAAAAAATATTTAGCTTCTTTCAGAGATACTATTACCATTTCTTGTTAATGATTACCACGAGTTTATTTTCCTGAACCGTTATTAGATCCAAGAATATATGTGAAATGTATATGGTCAAGAGGAAAAGAATAAATAAAAAATGTGGAATGATGTTCTTGCTTTTTAAATTTAGAGCTATTTAGAGGTCCAGATGACAATATTTAAATATTATGCCAAACAATATAAATTTTACCGAATAGATCTTTTTCTTTGCTATTGTCTGTCCATCGAGCCAAAACATTTGTAGTAATGTCCAAAAAACTTGAATAATGAAAATTGAAGCTTTCGACATGTTTACCTGAAAAATAAACAATTATTATTTGGGAAAACAAACAACAATTATTGTTTTTACTAACAAACAACATCTGCACCGTAACCTTGTAACAGTTGATGAAATTAAACAAATTATTTATGGGTTACGTAGTAACTCATCTGATAGTGATTAAATCACTTTAAAAACTCCTTAGTTTATATTCTATTTTAAATTTCAAGTTTTATGTGAATTAATTAACAAGTGTTTTCGTCAAGGAAAACTTACAAATTAATTTAAAAATGCCCGTGTAACCCCAATTCATAAGGGTGGTATTAAAACTGACCATGGAAAGTATAGACCGATATTTATTTTTCCTACACTTTTCCGCATTTTAGAGAACTGTTTCAGGCAATGATTTATTTAACAATTATTATCAATGAGGCAATAGATAAAGGTTTAAAGTAGATGCTGTATTTTTAGATTTGATAAAAGCTTTCGACATGGTGGACTATGAACTTCTTAAAAAGTGTGAGGTGTATGGTCAGAGGGGAAAAGTGTCAAATTTCTTAAGAAGTTTTTTAAGTAATCATTTTCAGTATGTTCAACTAAATGATTCTTCTTCAGGAGAAAAACTGGTTTTCCGCAAGGATCAGTCCTTGGTCCTATATTATTCTTGATATTCATGAATGATTGACCAAATTGTCGAAATAAGTTTTGCTACAGAATAATTGAACTAACGGTAAACTCCAATAATGAAACAGTTTTGCCTTTTGCTGATGACACAACAGCAATTACCAGAGCTTAGACAGCGCAACTGCTTGAGAAGTAATTGAGGGAATAAGTTAAAGTTATAAAGTTAGGCCTTGCAATAGGGACAAATTTTAGACATATTCCCGATTTGAACACATCTACTCAAGCTATAATCATCGACTAGGCTGTACCTGAATGTCAGGCGATAATTTTGACGTTGGTCTTGTGATTCCTCGGCACGCTTTATTCGGAATTATCTCTTTGAACCGCAAGCATGTTTTCACGTTGTTCTTGTGATTCCTCGCCATGATTTTTTTTTGTAATTTCCTTTGAGCCTCAAGCCGTTTTTCACGTTGTTCTTGTGATTCCTCGGCACGTTTTCTTTTTGTATTATCTCTTTGAGCCACGAGCCTGTTTTCACGTTGTTCTTGTGATTCCTCGGCACGTTTTCTTTTCTTACTTTCTCTTTCAGCCGCAAGACTTTTGTCCTTAACTCTTTGAGCCACTTCCTTGGCTGTTTCTTCTTTCGTCACAATGAAATACATATCGCCGAACTTTTGTTTTTTTTTAACAAAAATCTGGTAGGCATTGATGACCTTATCCAAGTCAAAATCCCAAGGACAATCATTGTCGCTATCATTTTCGTTTTGATACGTTTTGATTCTCGCTGTCCAGGTTGATTTTCATCTAAGTGCGCGGTTTTGCGTTCTTTTGCCACAAGGCTTTTGGTATTAACTCTTTGAGCAGCTTCCTCGGCTGTTTCTTTTGCCATTGTAGGATTTACACTAAAACTTCTCTTTAAATCACCTTCTTATATTCTTATAATGACGTCATATGCAAAGCATATATACTTATAATAACGTCATATGCGGACAAACAAACACACATATGCGGACAAACACAAAACATGGATAAACACACAAGCTTACAACTTATTTATATATATATGTATATATATATATACTAGCTGTTGGGGTGGCGCTTCGCACCACCCCAACACCTAGTTGGTGGGGGTGCTTCGTGCCCCCCAAGCCCCCCCGCTCGCGTAAGTTCTTACGTGCCATGTTACTTACGCGCCATTGTAGTTGTGTAAAATAGATTGTCATGTTTACCGACTCTTGAACATGCAACATATAATTGTCCATGGGAAAAACAATCCGTATTCAGATCTCTACCTCATTTTTTTAATTATTGCACTTAGCTTTGTTGATTTTGATTACTAATCGAACATTCCCTGTGTCTCGGTCGTCATTTATATTCTCAGTCTGTAATTTCTCTTCGAGTGTCCCGGTCGTCATTTACATCCCCTGTGTCCTGGTCGTCATTTGTGTCCCGGTGTCCCCGTCTGTAATTTCGTCAGTCGACAAACATGACGTCAGTCGATAAACAGCTTCATGACGACATACAGCTCAATCCTTATAATGACGTCAGTCGACAAACATGACATCAGTCGACACACAAACATGACGTCAGTCGACGGACACACAAACAAACAACTTATTTTTATATATATACAGATAGATATGAAAGGGTTTTCCCCCTCATCAATGCCTCAATCTTTACACTAAAGCTTGAATTTTGTCCCAAATCTGAAAGAATGACCCCTGAATCCCAAAGGCTTTAGAATGAATAGTTGAAATTATCAAAAATACTTTAGCGTAAAGAGCAAGGTATTGTCGAGGAGAAAACCTTCTTATATACGTAATATTTTATTTTCGTTTTAAGTTTCAATGCTACCCATTCATTCCAGGTGAAAAAATCATTTATTTTCTCATTGCATCTTTTTAAATAATGCTAGAATATCCTGGGCCCCTTCATGGAAATTCTCTCCCCTCATCATAAATTCCTCCATGTAAAGATTCTCCCACATAACCCCTTACCCTAACTCACTCCCACTCCAAGGCGAAAAAGTCACCCTGAAAACGTATGTATATTTCACAATAACCATTACTAAATGTAAACAATGGTCAAAGTTTAGCCCCTCCCACGGAGACTCGGGGGGATAAGTCGTCCCCAAATACATAGTTAATAGGTTTTCGACTAAGTTGAACAGAATGGCTATTTCACAATTTTGATCCGGTTAATTTGCGAAAAAATGTGCTTGGGAGGGGGGCCTTGGTGCCCGCCAATTTTTTTGGTCACTTAAAAAGGGCACTAGAAATTTTGATTTCCGTTAGAATAAGTCCTCCTGCAACATTCTAGGACCACTGGGTCAATGCAATCACCCCTGGGAAACAACAAACAAACAAATAAACAAACAAATAGACACGCATCCGTGATGTGTCTTCTGACAAAAAATACAAAATTCCACATTTTTACAGATAGGAGCTTAAAACTTCTATAGTGGGGTTTTATGATACGCTGAATCTGATGGTGTAATTTTTGTCAAGATTCTATGACAATTAGGGGCCGTTTCCCCCTATTTTCTAAAATAAGGCAAATTTTCTCAGGCTCTTAACTTTTGATGGGTAAGACTAAGCTTGATGGAACTTATATATTTAAAATCAGCATTAAAATGCAATTCTTTTGATGTAACTATTGGTATAAAAATTCTGGTTTTTAGTTTTTAAGTTACTATTGAGCCTGGTCGTTCCTTATTATACAGTTCGTTACCACGAACGGATTGATTTGAAATTTGGCAGTTAACAAGAGCTAAGAGCTCATATGGCACTTGTGAAGAGGCGAGAAGAGCCAAGAGATCATATGGTATGAGCTCTAACAAAATTCTATGAATCAATAGATTGATTTAAAAAGGAAAATAAGAGGCTTAATGCCGGTCAAGATTTAAAATGAGAGCTCTGAGTCACAAAGTCCTACTAAATATCAAAATTCCTTAAGATCCGATCACCCATTCGTAAGTTATAAATACCTAATTTTTTCTAATTTTTCTTCTCCCTTTTGCCCCCCGGATTGTCGAATCTGGGAAAATGACTTTATCAAGTCAAATTGTGCAGCTCCCTGACACGCCTACCAATTTTCATCGCCCTAGCACGTCCAGAAGCACCAAACTCGTCAAATAACTGAACCCCTCCCCCCATCTCCCCCAAAGAGAGCGAATCCAGTACGATTCTGTCAATCACGTATCATGGACATTTGTTTATTCTATCCACCAAGCTTCATCCCGATTCCTCCGATCCAAGTGTTTTTCCAAGATTTACCCCTCCAACTCCCCCCAATGTCGAAAGATCTGTTCGGGATTTGAAATAAGAGCTCTGAGACATGAATTCCTTCTAAAAATCAAATTTCATTACGATCCGATCATCTATTCGTAAGATAAAATTATCCCAATTTTCATGTTTTCCAAGTATTCCGAGTTCCCCCTCCAACTCCCCCAAATGTCACAGGATCTGGTCAGAATTTGAAATTAGAACTTTAAAGCACAAGTTCCTTCTAAATATCAAATTTCATTAAGATCTGGTAACCCTTTTGTAAGTTACAAATACCTCAATTTTCAAAATTACCCCCCCCCCCCTCAATTCCACCAAAGATAGCAGTTCCGGTCCAGTTATGTCAGTCACGTATCTTAGACAGGTTTCTATTCTTCCCATCCAGTTTCATCCTGATCTCACCGCTTTAAGTATTTTCTAAGATTTCCGGTCCCCCCAACTGCCCCCCCCCAATTACGCTTGATCCGGTTGAGATTGCAAATAAGATATCTGAGTTACAAGGTCCTTCTAAATATCAAGTTTCATGAAGATCAGATCACTCCTTTGTAAGTTAAAAATACGTCATTTTTTCTTATTTTTCAGAATTACCCCCCTCCCCCAATTGAGCGGATCCGTTCCAATTATGTAAATCATGTATGCAAGACTTCTGCTAATTTTTCCAACCAAGTTTCATCCCAATCCCTCCAATCTAAGCGTTTTCCATCATTTTAGGTTTCCCCACCCCAAACTTCCCCCAATGTCACAAGATCCGGTCAGGATTTAAAATAAGAGCTTTGAGACACGATAACCTTTTTAACATCAAATTTCATAGAGATCCAATAACCCGTTCGTATGTTAAAAATATCTCATTTTTTCTAATTTTTCTAAATTAACCTCCCCCCCCCAACTACCCCAAAGAGATCAGATCCGTTCTAGTTATGTCAATCATCTATCTAGAGTTCGTGTATTTTTTTCCACCAAGTTTCGTCCCGATCCCTCCACTCTAAGTGTTTTCCAAGTTTTAGGTTTCCCCCTCCCAACTCCCCCCAATGTCACCAGATCCGGTCAGGTGTAAAATAAAAGCTCTGAGCCACGATATCCTTCTAAATATCAAATTTAATTGAGATCCGATCTCCCGTTCGCAAGTTAAAAATACTACATTTTTTTTAACTTTTAAGAATTACCCCCCCCCCCCAACTACCCCAAAGAGAGCGAATGTGTTCCGATTATGTCAATCATGTATCTGGGACTTGCGCTTATTTTTCCCATCAAGTTTCATCCCGATCCCTCCACTCTAAGTGTTTTCCAAGATTTTAGGCTCCCCCCCCCAACTCCCCCCAATATAATCAGATCCGTTCTGGTTTTAAAATAAAAGCTCTGAGACACAATATCATTCAAAACATCAAATTTCATTAAGATCCAATCACCCACTCATAAGTTAAAAATACTTCATTTTTTCAATTTTTTCCGAATTAACCGGCCCCCCACTCCCCTCAGATGGTCAAATCGGGAAAACGACTATTTCTAATTTAATTTGGTCCGTTCTCTGATATGCTTGCCAAATTTTATCGTCCTAGCTTACCTGGAAGTGCCTAAAGTAGCAAAACCGGGACTTTAGGTCCCCCCCCCCAACTCCACCCAATAACATCAGATCCGGTCGGGATTTAAAATAAGAGTTCTGAGACACAATATCATTCAAAAAATCAAATTTCATTAAGATCCAATCACCTGCTCATAAATTAAGAATACTTCATTTTTTCTATGTTTTGCGAATTAACCGGCCCCCACTCCCCCCCCCAGATGGTCAAATCAGGAAAACGTCTATTTCTAATTTAATCTAGTCTGGTGCCTGATACGCCTGCCAAATGTCATCATCCTAGCTTACCTGGAAGTGCCTAAAGTGGCAAAACCGGACCGACAGACCGACAGACAGACAGACCGACAGACAGACAGACCGACAGAATTGGCGATTGCTATATGTCACTTGGTTAATACCAAGTGCCATAAAAACTAATCCAAAATATAACTTGGCCAAAGGAATTTCCAGGACGGCAGTCCAAAGAGCATTGAGAGTTCGAGCATTTTTGAGCATTAATGTGTTTTATATGTTCAAAACAAACAATTTTCCGATGTTGTGGCCCTTTTCTACACCACTGCCCCCTTCTGAGATGAAACCCTACGTATATACTGAGTCAAAGCGTAATCAAGATATATCAGAAAAATACTTCAGTAAAAACAAAATTACGAAACAACGTTTACCACCCTGATTTCATTGATGGACAGAGGAAAGAGATCTTTCTTAACTAAGGAAATGAAAATAAGCGCATTCAGATTTTTTTTTTTTTTTTTTTTTTTTGTACAACCTAATAGTCAGATAAAACTCAAATGCAACTATATTTTTAATATAAGGAGTCTTCAGGAGTTTTTACGCAGAGAAGGCTTCATGAATCGATACAAGTTTATACAAGATCTTTGAAATAATTTTCCTATTGCGGATTCTGATACTTTGTTACATGATTAATAAATCTTAAGTTACACGATTAAAACTTAAATGATGAAAAAATTGCTGTGAAACTCGGAAATGCAAGTCCATTAAGCCCAACCAAGAGCAAAAACGATAAACAACAGGGGCCAGCAGCCCTTATGACGAATAATTGAGATTTTATAAGAAAAGAAAACCTAGTAGGAGTCAAGCCCATAGTGCTCTATAAACTCAATTATTAAACTGCGACGGCCTACCGGCAAATTCTACATTGCAAACATGCTTATATTGTAGCTTTGAAGATCAAAATGATCTACTGAAGTAAAAAACCTTTCACTAGCATTTTCCTATTGCGGATTCTGATACTTTGTTACATGATTAAAAAATCTTAAGTTACACGATTAAAACTTAAATGATAAAAAATATGCTGTGAAACTCGGAAATACAAGTCCATTAAGCCCAACCGAGAGCAAAAACGATAAACAACAGGGGCCAGCAGCCCTTATGACGAATAATTGAGATTTTATAAGAAAAAAAAAACCTAGTAGGAGTCAAGCCCATAGTGCTCTATAAACTCAATTATTAAACTGCGACGGCCTACCGGCAAATTCTACATTGCAAACATGCTTATATTGTAGCTTTGAAGATCAAAATGATCTACTGAAGTAAAAAACCTTTCACTAGCATGGCGAGGCTCAATTATACTTTCAAGAGGTGTAGTGCCAATTCTCAGTCTATATATTGGCACATTAAAGGTAAGTATAAGCTATTCCAAAGTTTGAGTTGACTTGGAATCACAGTGAACATTACAACAGCAACAAATAAATCTCTTGACAGTATCCACCAATGTTGGAATTGAAAAAAACTTCTTGTTTTGCCTTTTTAGTGCTTCTCCTGCAGTCATTATTAGTAAGTTTAAATCCATCCTCTCCTCTGATCCTAATCCTAATCTGATCTGATCCGAATCTAATCCAATCCTCTGAAAGATGCTTCTTCACAATTAGATGTTTCTTTATATTGTTAATATTCGGACACAATCAAATGGGGCACTTCTTTTCTTTATCGGCTTCATGTTCTATATAATGTATGGCGAAATCTGAGAAGTTATTTATTTCTTCACGGCAAATTGCAGAGATAAATGACAGCCCTGTTTGACAGTTTGTAGACTTACGTTGTTGTAAGAAATAAAAAGTATTTTCAATCTTTCTACAAGTACTACACCGCCATTTACCACAGCAGTTTCCTACAATAGTCCGTTTTGTTAGCTTTTCTATCTCAACAGTTGTTTTCAAAGAAATTTTTTCACGTGGTTTCGATTGGTTGTATGCACCAGTCAACCAAATAGTTTCTCCAGTACTTGACATAAATCCTTAACAAGTCTTCTACGTTTCTTCCGAGAACGACCGCTACAAAAAGAGCCTAAAAGATTAGAGGAAAATGTTGATTAGTTTACTCATTAGCCGATAGTGAATATTAATACACCAAGCAGTCAGATTCCAGCTGAGAAAGGTAGAATATAAAAAACAGCTATGAATAGGTACAATAAATTATCTATCTAAAAAAAAAATAAAAAAAAAAAAATAAAAATAAAAAAAATTGCAACAATTAAAAAGTTTCTGAACTGGAAAATCCTGATCAACAGATCCAAATACTTTAGTTGTACCAACAAATATACAATTAAATTTTAACTTCTATTCCATATATAAGTTATGAACGATTTATATCAAACAGTTCGTGGTAACGAACTGTAATAAGGAGCGACCCGGCTCAATAGTAACCAAAACTCTAAAAAATTGAATTTTAATATCAATAGCTACATCAAAAGAATTCCATTTTAATGCTGATTTTAA
Source organism: Artemia franciscana (assembly GCF_032884065.1). Taxonomy (NCBI): domain Eukaryota; kingdom Metazoa; phylum Arthropoda; class Branchiopoda; order Anostraca; family Artemiidae; genus Artemia; species Artemia franciscana. Next base: position 52,847,475 of record NC_088864.1, read on the forward strand.
ATATATAAGTTTCATCAAGTTTAGTCTTACCCATAAAAAGCTACGAGCCTGAGAAAATTTGCATTATTTAAGAAAATAGGGGAAACAGCCCCTAAAAGTCATAGAATCTTAACGAAAATGACACCATGAGATTCAGCGTATATGAAAACCCTATTGTAGAAATTTCAAGCTCCTATCTACAAAAATGTGGAATTTTGTATTTTTTGCCAGAAGACAAATCACGGGTGCGTGTTTATTTGTTTGTTTTTTTGTTTTTTCTTTCTCCCAGGGGTCATCGTATCGACCAAGTGGCCCTAGAATGTCGCAAAAGGGCTCATTCTAACGGGAATAAAAAGTTCTTGTGCCCTTTTTAAGTAACCAAGAAAATCGGAGGGCATCTAGGCCCCCTCCCACGCTCATTTTTTTCCTAAAGTCAACGGATCAAAATTTTGAGATAGCCATTTTGTTCAACGTAGTTGAAAACCATAATAACTATGTCTTTGGGGATGGCTTACTCCTCCATATCCCTGGATGTTACACCTTTGACCAGGAGGGGCTGCAAGTTAAACCTTTGACCAGTGTTTACGTATAGTGATGGTTATTGGGAAGTGTACAGACGTTTTCAGGGGGATTTTATTTTGTTTGGGGGTGGGACTGAGGGGAGGGGGCTATGTTGGAGGATCTTTCCTTGGAGGAATCTGTCATGGGGGATATAAAATTCAATGAAAAGGGCGCAGGATTTTCTAGTATTGCTATAAGAAAACAATGAAAAATAAACATGAAAACGTTTTTCAAATGAAAGGCCTCCCCCATCCCTTGGGGAGGGGCCGCAAATTACACCTTTGACCAGTGTTTACATATAGTAATGGTTATTGGGAAGTGTAGAGACGAAAGTTTTTTCGTTTTTTCATTGGGACTTAAAACGACCAGAGATTATTACACATATGAGGAGTTCTGAAAATACTTTAGCATAAAGAGCGAGGTATTTAGGAGTAGATAAATACATCGCTCTTTATGCTAAAGTATTTTTAGTAATTTCAACTATTTATTCTACGGCCTTTTTCATTCAGGGGTCATTCTTAAAGAATTTGGGACAAAACTTTCGATTTAGTATAAAGAGCGAGGTATTAACGAGGGTACAAACCCCATCGTATGCATAATAAAAATATAGGATAAATGAAAGTTTGTTACGTAAGTTAATTCTTAAGTTGCGCATATTTTTTTCTAATAAAAACTTTCGTTAAAAATTAAAAGTTCTAGTTGCCTTTTTAAGTAACCAAAAAATTGGAGGGCAACTAGGCCTCCCTCTCCACCCCTTATTTCTCAAAATCGTTTGATCAAAACTAAGAGAAAGCCATTTAGCCAAAAAAAGAATTAACATACAAATTTCACCCCTTAAAAAAGAGGAGACGACCAGTTTCTGCTCGAAATAACTGAATTCATCTCTATATTCTAAAATTTCTAATTGTGTACTCTGTAAGACATTTTGATAATTATTAAATTTAGACTTTAATAATGTGTTTGTTTTAATAATGTGTTTGTAAGCAGAGATGGAAAGTAGTCAGGATTCTGGGATTTTTCAGGGATAAGGAACTAAAAGTTATCTTGGTTTTACTCTTTTTATTATCATTCTTTTCAATAAAATTTAACTATGGCCCGTGAAAGCAGATTTCTACCTCGCTCACTTCATTGTTAAAAAGGGCCTTATGCCTCTAAACTGCTACAAAATACTTTGTTTGTCCGTCTATTTAATAGGCACTCCTAAACAAGTAGACCGATTAGAGTCAAACTTGGCACATGTGACTTTCTCTTGTAGGAGATCATCTATTAAAGAGTTTCAAGGGGTGGATCTGAAAAGGATAAGCTTTTTATGCAACTTCTATGCATTTATGAAATCTATCGTAAAATTTGAATTTTGGCATGATCCATATGTTTTAAGTAGCTGCCCTTTTCTCTAGTCTGTTAAGATAGATTTTGCCGCAATTACCTAGAAAGAAAAAAGAGAGAACCCTAGTTGGTCGTCCTGTTCCAAAATACCCTATGTGCAAAGTTTATGTGTGTAATATATGTGGCACGACTTTATATTGTTCATGCTGTATCGGTAGATGGCTTCATAGAAGAGCTCTAGACGTATCAGTTTTTGTTTCTCCTGATTTAGATCTCAACAGGTAGGCCATTGTCAAATATCATAATATAACAATGGAAAAGAGGAAACCAGTAGAATAAAAAATTTTTTTATGCACTTCTAAACAAGTGGACCAAACGGACTTAGATTCGGCCTATGTCACCCTCTCTGGTAGGAGATTATCGCTATGAGACTGTTGAGGGATGGAAGTGGAATGGCAACCTTATCATGAATTTATTGGGAATTAGAAAAAAAATAGTAAAAATTATTATACGTTAGGAAGTGCATACCCTGTAAGTAGTTGCCCTTTTTTCTTGGTCTGACAGATGTTGCCGCAATTGTCTCAAAGAAAAAGAACACTATCCTAGCTGGTTGTCCTGTCTCAAAATAAATTGTGTGTGATAATATGCTTGTGCATTAGGTACAACTTGACTTGCTATCGTTCCTATTGCATCAGTAGATAACGTCGTAGAAGAGCGCTAGACGTCTCCGAATTTATTTTCATTTTACTTCTTTTGCTACTAATTTAGCTAGTATTTTCTTTTTATTTCTTTCGCTACTAATTTAGTTAGTATTTTTTCTAGTCTTTTTTCCAGGCGATAAAGCTTTATATATCTTTAAATGAAGAAGAAAAAATTGATGAATATCTGTAGCTGAACGATATTTGGACTGTAGTAAGATTCTTAAATGACTTCAAGTATAAACTAGGAAATGAAATAAAATCAGGCAAAATGAATTTGAGCGGTTAATCCGCTCTACCTTATTTAGTGATGTACAAGACCGTGCAAAGAAAAGGTTCATTAGTTTTACTACAGCCAAACTCTGAAATTTGCTATTTTCTAACTATCCTCTTTTCCTAAATGGAAGAGAAAAATAGGTTTATTGTTGCGCAGGTCACAAAGATTATTTTGCCAAAGTAAAGTTGCTAGGGGATAGGCTATTCTATACTGAATAGACTATTACAGTGCCCGGCAATTTTTTTTAGATGTCCTTTTTTAACTGTTGATAGTTTTTTGTTGGTCTGCTGTTGTTTTCCTTACCTCTTTAAAAAAATAAATTGATGAGTTTCATATTGGTCAAGTGGCAAACCGAATTTAAGGTACCATCATTTTTATTTAACATTGTAGCTCTAAACTGTAGGTGGCCCATATTTGTTCTTATTCATTTTCGATTCGGATTTTAAAATGACGCATTAATATTTTTCTTCTTTTAATTCGTTATGCTTAGGCATTCAAAAATCTATAGTTTTAAGAATAGTGTTGATTTTTTTTTAACTCAACCATCTATCTCTTGTGCCCCCCCCCCCAGTATATCGTAGTTATGTGTTGATTATCTTTATCTTTTTTTGATAATTTCATTTAAATGCAACAATTGTATTCCAGGCTTTTTGAGTGGTGGAGGCTATGCTTGATCGCATTTGTATTCATTCAGGTGGTAAAGTTCAAGCTCACTTATCAGCTGATAATTTGGTATCATGCTGCTATACATGTGGGTTTGGTTGCAATGGTGGTTACCCTAGTATGGCTTGGAGATATTGGGTGAGTTTTTGTCTTCTTTATTATTATGTCTTATTTATTATCCATACTGGGATGTATTTACAACTAGTTATCTATTCAGGTTTTCTATTCTAGTAGTATCTATAGTATTTATTATCCATACTGGCAGTTATTTTAAAAAAAACTAAAAAAAAAAGAAGAAACTAAAAAAAAAGAAAATCTAAAAAAGAAAAAAACTAAGAAAATAAAAAACTAAAGAAGAAAAAAACTAAAAAAAGAAACTATATATATATATATATATATATATATATATATATATATATCTATAAAAGCTATATGGACAAATTGCTTTAATACTACAGTTAACTTGAGATATTACAGCTTGGATATGATTTTTGAGTTATTAGAATTTGTTTTATACAATACTTATATAAGATTTGGTGGTGATTTGTACAAGCAAATTGTGAAAATTTCCATGGGGGGGGGGGGAAATGCCAGTCCATTTATAGCTGACTTGTTTTTAAGTCAACTAGAATGTAAATATATGATGGATAAGAATAATCCTAATAATTTAAAACATGTTTTGTCAAATAATAAAAGATATTTCGATTATATTTTGGTCTTAAATTGTAAGGATTTCATTGATATTTCTAAAAATATATATCCATCAGAGCTTACTCTTGAACTAGTCATGGCGCTGGTTATGAAGATCATTTCTTAGTTTTAAATATTAATATTTGTGATAATAATAAATTAAGTTTTAAAATGTATAATAAAACGGATGATTTTGATTTAGAAGTGATTAGTTTCCTGAAAGTAATATACACTAAAATATCACATATTCAGCGTTTTTCAACTTGCTGTATATCAAATAAATTGACTTCTACTGAGACAAGTGTCACTGTGCTTGTGTCACATATTACGGGTGCACCAACTCATGACTGTCTCCAAACTACTATAGTTCGACAAAATCTACTCAAAAATCAGAACAATATTAAAGTTATACTAGAAACGAGTATACAGTAAGAGCTCTGGTATGCTTTTGAAAGATATTTCACCGTAGATATCTAATTACCGTAGATATCTTAAATTGTAAGGATTTCATTGATATTTCTAAAAATATATATCCATCAGAGCTTATTCTTGAACTTAGTCATGGCGCTGGTCATGAAGATCATTTCTTAGTTTTAAATATTAATATTTGTGATAATAATAAATTAAGTTTTAAAATGTATAATAAAACAGATGATTTTAATTTTGAAGTGATTAGTTTCCCATTCCCTGAAAGTAATATACACTCAAATATCACATATTCAGCGTTTTTCTCACGGTTACTTCGTTATGCAAGGATTTATAGCAATTATATTGATTTTAAAAATATATGTAAAATCTTAAGCCAAAAATTGATATCAAGAGGTGTTTCTGCAAATAAATTAACTTGGCAATTTAAAAAATTTAGTTTTCATTATAACGAACTTTTAAATAAATATCAAAAGAATTATCTAGAAATACTTAAGGAAATTTTCAACTAATTTCGGAGGTTCGAGAAATGTTGTTGCAGTGCCATTTATTTTGAGTTGTGTTTCTAATTCAGCGGATTTTTTTTTAAATTAGCCACATGGTAGAGATGAATTCTATAATTGTTTAGTTCATTCAGGTTTTTTGCAATGTGTTAATATTTGTGATTTGGTAAAATTTATTATATTTAGTTTACCTATTGTTGATAAAAAGAGGGATATATTAACATGATAAGCTTGTTTTGGTGTTACTTGGTTGCTTTACATTTGCTGTTTGTTTTTTTTTGTTTTTTTTTCTTTCATAGGCATGTATTTTCGGGGTGATACCTGACACGGGGATGCCATGGATATTCTGTGGTAGCCACAACACTTGGCTGGGTAGGGAATTTAAAGTGGCGAAACCCTATATAGGCCAGTGTATTCTCCTGATGAGCCCTTGTGTTGGGTTGTTGCCTCTGAATTATTTGTCTTTATTGTTTCTATTGTTTGGTAAATGACGACTTATACTTATTGATGACATGACTGCCTGTCCATGGATTATTCTTTATGGTTGATTGTGTATGGCTATGCTGTTTGACCTATGTGATTGTATGGATGAGTAGGGTTAAGGTCTCGTTCAAGTGCTGGTCTACATTAATCACTAATTTAGGAAAACAATCTTCCTTTTCTCCTTCTGTCTCTCTTTTTTTGTGCTTTTTTTCTGTTGCATTGGTGATTTCTCTTTTCATGATATATATATATATATATATATATATATATATATATATATATATATATATATATATATAATTGCTGTTGAGGTGGCGCTCCGCACCAACCCAACACCTAGTTGGTGGGGGCACTTCGCGCTACCCAAGCCCCCCCCCCCCGTGCGCGTATGTCGTTTTGTGCCATATTAGTTACGCGTCATTGTAGTTGTGTCCCTGTTTCCCACCTGTGAATATAGATATATATCATGAAAAGAGAAATCACCAATGCAACAGCACAAACACAAAAATAAGAGACAGAAGGAGAAAAGGAAGACTGTTTTCCTAAATTAGTGATTAATATAGACCAGCACTTGAATGAGGCCTTAACCCTACTCATCCATACAATGACATTATGTCAAACAGCATAACCATACACAATCCACCATAAAGATTAATCCATGGACAGGCAGTCATTTCGTCAATAAGTATAAGTCGTCATTTACCAAACAATAGAAAAAATGATAAAGACGAATAATTCAGAGGCAACAACCCAACACAAGGGCTCATCAGGAGAATACACTGGCCTATATAGGGTTTCGCCACTTTAAATTCTCTACCCAGCCAAGTGTTGTGGCTACCACAGAATATCCATGGCATTCCCGTCTCAGGTATCACCCCCAAAATACATGTCTATGAAAGAAAAAAAACAGCAAATGTAAAACAACCACGTAACACCAAAACAAGCTTATCCTGTTAATATATCCCTCTTTTTTAGCAACAATAGGTAAACTAAATATAATAAATTATACCAAATTACAAATATTAACACATTGCAAAAAACCTGAATTAACTAAACGATTATAGAATATCTTTACCATGTGGCTAATTTTTAAAAAATTCCGCTCAATTAGAAACACAATTCAAAATAAATTGCACTGCAACAACATTTCTCGAACCTCCGAAATTAGTTGAAAATTTCCTTAAGTATTTCTAGATAATTCTTTTGATATTTATTTAAAAGTTTGTTATAATGAAAACTAAATTTTTTAAATTGCCAAGTTAATTTATTTGCAGAAAAACCTCTTGATATCAATTTTTGGCTTAAGATTTTACATCTATTTTTAAAATCAATATAATTGCTATAAATCCTTGCATAACGAAGTAACCGTGAGAAAAACGCTGAATATGTGATATTTGAGTGTATATTACTTTCAGGGAATGGGAAACTAATCACTTCAAAATAAAATCATCTGTTTTATTATACATTTTAAAACTTAATTTATTATTATCACAAATATTAATATTTAAAACTAAGAAATGATCTTCATGACCAGCGCCATGACTAGGTTCAAGAATAAGCTCGGATGGATATATATTTTTAGAAATATCAATGAAATCCTTACAATTTAAGATATCTACGGTAATTAGATATCTACGGTGAAATATCTTTCAAAAGCATACCAGAGCTCTTACTGTATACTCATTTCTAGTATACCTTTAATATTGTACTGATTTTTGAGTAGATTTTGTCGAACTATAGTAGTTTGGAGACAGTCATGAGTTGGTGCACCCGTAATATGTGACACAAGCACAGTGACCCTTGTCTCAGTAGAAGTCAATTTATTTGATATACAGCAAGTTGATCATTAGATCTTTACTTAAACATCCTTTTGGTAGGTTTAAAAAGATCTTTACTTAAACATCCTTTTGGTAGGTTTAAAAAGCTCTAATAAGCATATCCATCGAATTCCATGGGTAAATTGTTTGCAAGATCCTTCCAATTCTTGCTTACTTTTTAACTATCATAAGTGCAGTCCAATTCAAAAAAAAAAAAAAATAGGTTACTAGTTCCACCAAGTTGCTCATCAAATCGAAAATCCACTTTTATTTCACACGATCCTTCCAATTCTTACTTAATTTCGAAGTATCATAAGTAGAGTCCAATTCCTTCGTAAAAAAAAACTCGTTCCATCAAGTTGCTCAAATCGAAAATTTCTCTTTTATTTCACATGGGTCCCAAATTAGTCTGAAGTAGAACTCAAAATTGAGCCCAAAATTCTAATAATTTATTTTACCAAATCACACACTTGCATTTAGGGGTCTTTCGACATTGGCTTTTGTATAATTTTACCTTAACAGATTCTTACAACAGATTTCACCTTAACATAAAAGAGGGTAAAAAAATTACACATAAAAGTCGATGCAATGATACAAAAAATGAAGCCTTGTCAAGTAACAGAAAAACAAAACAGTGTCACTTCTGACAACAAGAAATAAAAACGTAACACTGTTTCCAATGTCAGAAGACAGAGGTTTATCAATTGTCGATGTTGCTAAGAACGCCATTTGAGTAGTTTCCTCTTTTCGAAAACCGAGTCAGTTTGTACGAAGAAGTCGAAGTAGCTTCAAATACCCACAAGTTCTAGAATTAGTGCATTTCTCAAAAGCACAAGTAAAAGAGTTAAAATACCCTACCTTAGCCACTTCGAAAGTGTGACTTGTTTAGTAGCTTCTAAAAAGTGAAAAAAAAGCTCATATGTTTATGTTCTTTTCGGTTTTTTTTATAACGCCACAGGTAGTGACACGAAAACATTTACCTTCAATAGCATTCAAAAACTAAGCATAAAAGTCTAAGAATTTAATTTACTCAATTATACCCTTGTATCCTATTGGGTTCTTTAATGAATACCTACGAGGAAAAAAAAGATGCCTTCGATGCAGAATATCATGGTTGCAGCCACTTCTCTTGATTTTCAAACCAATGGATTTTTCCTTCTGTAAGTATCCCCATATATGGGTTTTAGAAAAGGCAGCTCTAATGGTGTACTTCATGTTTCGAACTGACATTATTTTTAGGAGTTATGGGCTATTGTATTTTTACTAGGTGACCATCTCTTGCTAGGCTGCTAGCTATCGCTGCGACCCTGATAGCCTTTCATATTAAACTTTCGTACAATAGCTTTAGCAAGACTGGTCACAGTTGCGTCTTTGCAAATCGTCTTTGCATAAGAGAGTTTAGTAGCTTCGTAATTCAGCTTTAGCGGGTGAAGACAGAGGCGGCTGTACTGTTTACTGGGCCGACTAATAAGCATACTCAATGCTAAACTGCATTATGTTTCCACTCTTTGTAGGCCTACCTGAAGAGCTATCGAAATTACATATAAGATGAAGCGGTTAGCTTCTTCACAATGAAAGAAAATATTCGATAAAAGAACACAAAAGAAGATATTCGAAAAAAGCAAATGAGGAGAGAAGACAAAATAAAATAAATCTGCAGTATTAAATGAGAATAAAAAGGAGATGGTAGCTGAGGACTTAGGATGTGAGTCAAAACATAAAAAATGCTTGCGTTTGGTCATTAACAAATGTATACTTTTTTCCGAAGACAAAGTAAAACTAAATTTGAAAGTTATTATTAAATGAAAAATGAAAGGTTAGAGTTTATAAGAAACCAGCTACTAACCACTTTAACCGCTGCAAAGTTATGCTTTTACATAGAACTGACATTTAATGTATTTATCTGGTATACTATAGAAGGATTGGACCTTCTCTAAAGCCTTCTTATCAGCTGAATCAAAAGCTTGCTCATGATCCATAATAAAAATTGAGGTCTAAAGGGGATTGATGACTAAGACACTTCTCAATTGTTAATTTCCTCTACTCTTCCTGAAACTACACTGTTCTTCTCTTAAAACCTTAACTCATCTAAATCTAAGACTACTATCATACTAAGTTATTCCTCAGAGAATAAATCTTCCTTCACATCCAAAGCGTGACAAAACTTTTTCATTCTTTTCTATATCTTTTCCTATATATATGTATATCTATATTTAACTACGTAAAACTTGCGAATATACAACATTCTTGGCTCTCCCATTGTATGTGCATATAAATAGATCGTCAGGTTTACCGACTCTTGAACATGCAGCATATAATTGTCCATGGGAAAAACAATCTGTATTCAGATCTATACCTCACTATTCTAATGATTGCCCTTGAGCTTTGTTGATGGTGATTGCATTTCGAATATTCCTTGTATCCCCGTCGTCATTTATATATCCTCCTGTGCCCTCCGGCGTCCCCGTAGTTGTTGTTTCCCTGTGTCCTGGTCGTCATTTTTATCCCGGTCGTTATTTGTGTTCCGGTGTCCTGGTCTATAATTTCTCTTTGAGTGTCCTGGTCGTCATTTACATCCCCTGTGTCCCGGTCATCATTTGTGTCCCGGTGCTTTGTTGATGATGATTGCTAATCAAACATTCCTTATGTCCCGGTCGCTTTCTCTTTGAGTGTCCTGGTCGCCATTTATATTCCCTATTTCCCGGTGTCCCGGTCGTCATTTGTGTCTCGATGTCCCGGTCTGTAATTTCGTCAGTCGACGAACATGACGTCAGTCGACACACAAACATGACGTCACTCGACAGACACACAGACAACTTATTTTTATATATATACGAGCTGTAGGGATGGCGCTTCGCGCCACCCCAACACCTAGTTGGTGGGAGCGCTTCGTGACCCCCCTAGCCACCCCGCGCATGTAAGTCGTTACGCGCCATATTAGTTACGCGCCATTGTAGTTGTGTCTCTGTTCCCACCTGTGATATATATATATATATATATATATATATATATATATATATATATATATATATATATATATATATATATATATATATTTAACTACGTAAAACTTGCGAACATACAACATTATTGGCTGTCCCATTGTCTGTACATATAGATAGATTGTCAGATTTACCGACTCTTGAACATGCAACATATAATTGTCCATGGGAAAATCAATCCGTATTCACATCTTTACCTAATTATTCTAATGATTGCCCTTGAGCTTTGTTGATGGTGATTGCTAATCGAGCATTCCCTGTGTCCCCGTCGTCATTTATATATCCCCCTGTGCCCCCGGCGTCCCCGTTGTTGTTGTTTCCCTGTGTCGTCATTTGTGTCCCGGTGTCCCAGTCTGTAATTTTTCTCTGAGTGTCGCGGTCGTCATTTATATTCCCTCTGTCCCGGTGTCCCGGCCATCATTTTTGTCCCGGTAGTCATTTGTGTTCCGGTGTCCCGGTCTGTAATTTCTCTTTAAGTGTCCTGCTCGTCATTTATATTCCCTGTGTCCCGTTCGTCATTTGTGTCCCAGTGCTTTGTTGATGGTGATTGGTAATCGAACATTCCTTTTGGCCCGGTCGCTTTCTGTTTGAGTGTCCCGGTCGTCATTTATATTCCCTATATCCCGGTTCTCATTTGTGTCCCGATGTCCCGGTCTGTAATTTCGTCAGTCGAAAATATGACGTCAGTCAAAACACAAACATGACGTCACTCGACAGAGATACACACACAGAGACAACTTATTTTTATATATATAGATGGATAGTATATATATATATATATATATATATATATATATATATATATATATATATATATATATATATATATATATATATATATATATATATATATATATATATATATATATATATGCATATATATATATATATATATATATATATATATATATATATATATATATATATATATATATATATATATATATATATATATATATATATATATATATATATATATATATATATATATATATATATATATATATATATATATATATATATATATATATATATATATATATATATATATATATATATATATATATATATATATATATATATGTTTTTAACTACGTAAAACGTGCGAACATACAACATTCTTCGCTGTCCCATTGTCTGTGCATATAAATAGATTGTCAGGTTTACTGACTCTTGAACATGCAACATATAATTGTCCATGGGAAAAACAATCCGTATTCAGATCTGTACCTCATTATTCTAATGCTGTGTCCCTATGTCCCGGTCGTCATTTATATTCCCTGTATTCCACCCGTCATTTGTGTCCCGGTGTCCCAGTTTGTAATTTCTCTTTGAGTGTCCCGGTCGTCATTTATATTCCCTGTGTCCCGGTCGTCATTTTTGTCCCGGTGTCCCGGTCTGTAATTCTATTCGATCAATCCCTGTGTCCCGGTCGTCATTTACATATCCCGCCTGTGCTCCCAGCGTCCCCGTTGTAGTTGTGTCCCTTTGTCCCGGTCATCATTTATATTCCCTGTGTCCTGGTCGTGATTTGTGTCCGGCTGACCCAGTCTGTAATTTCTCTTTGAGGCTCCCAGTCTTCATTTATATTCCCTGCGTCCCGGTCTTCATTTGTGTCCCCGTGTCCCGGTCTGTAATTTCTATTCGAACAATCCCTGTGTCCCGGTCGTCATTTATATATCCCGCCTGTGCCCCCGGCGTCCCCGGTGTAGTTCTGTCCCTGTGTCCCAGTCGTCATTTATATTCCCTGTGTCCCGGTGTCCCAGTTTGTAATTTCATCAGTTGACAAACATGACGTCATTCGTTTTCATTTATATTCCCTGTGTCCCGGTCGTCATTTGTGCTCCGGTGCTTTGTTGATGGTGATTGCTAATCGAACATTCCTTGTGTCCCGGTCGCTTTCTCTTTGAGTGTCCCGGTCTTTATTTATATTCCCTATGTCCCGGTCGTCATTTTTGTACCGATGTCCCGGTCTGTAATTTCGTCGGTCGAAAATATGACGTCAGTCGACACATAAACATGACGTCACCTGACAGACAGATCCACAGACAGACAACTTATTTTTATATATATAGATAGACTAGCTGTTGGGGTGGCGCTTCGCGCCCCCGTGCGCGTAAGTCGTTACGCGCCATATTAGTTACGCGCCATTGTAGTTGTGTCCCTGTGTCCCACCTGTGAATTTACATGAATTTATATATGTGTTTCAAACTACGTAAAAATTGCGAATATACAACATTCTTGGCTTTCCCATTGTCTGTACATATACAAAGCCGTATGTACTAATAATGACGTCATATGCGAACGCTCTTTTTACAAACAAACAAACATTTATACACACAACTCGTTTTTATATAGATAGATAGATAGATACAATACAAAGTAACTGCGTAAAACTTGCGAATATACAACATTCTTCGCTGTCCAGTTGTTGCTGCATATAAATAGATTGTCAGGTTTACCGACCCTCGATCATGCAACGTACAATTGTCCATGGGAAAAACAATCAGTATTAAGAACTATACCACATTTTTCTAATGATTGACCTTGAGCTTTGTTAATGGTGATTGCAAATGCTAATCGAATTGGGAATTGCAATCTTTTAAATTGAAAAGGCAGATCCGTTGGAATCATGGGAATGCGAGGAATAAGAACAGCCTCACCCTCAAAAGGCCCTGTCAAGATTGTGGCCTCTATTAGATTTTCCATTGTTTTTTTTACGGCAAGTCGCGTGCCATTGCAAAGCTTTGGTGGGTTGATATTTCTTAAAAGTATTATTGGTACGCCTATTTTTAGTTGTAGCACGTGTGGTGGAAACCCTGAAGGATCTATGGAATTTAAAAATTCAGATGGATAATTAACCGCTTCATTTGGTTCCAAAACTGTGTCGACTGACTTGTAAACGACTGCCTAATCTCGAATCTTGGTCAAAACAATATTGTTGATTTCGTGGACATCTATATTTTTGGGTGCGAGAATCGCTCTTTCACTTAGCCATTTATTATTTTTATAATTTTTTAGAATATTCGGAAATACTTTTTCAATCAATTCATTTTTGGACGTCACTAAATTACAGAAATCAGCAGGTAGTTGTATACGTCCTGAAATTGAGTCTACTGGGAGCTTTCCGTTTCCAATTGCCAGCAATTGATCTGAAAATGTTTGACCAGAGTCATCGTTTTGTAATCGGACACACATATTTGTATTTAATTTTAATATTTTTACGTGTGCCCATAAATTAGAATTTTTCAGGCAAGCATTCATTTCGTCTGCAGGAGTTGATCTAGGTATTATAGGTAATGTTTGCCTGAAATCTCCCGCAAGCAATATTAATGTGCTGCCAAAGGGTTTCGACTTCCCTCTCAAATCTTTCAAGCATTGATCCAGAGCCTTGACACAATGTATTCGACACAATGCATTATCGTATCATAAATGTCTTTTTGTTCCGACGTTAACTTGGAAATGTTATTTTGTACATACGACAATGTCCGTCCGTGGCCGAGTGGTTAACGCGCCGAACTCACGAGCGAAGGGTCGCTGGTTCGAATCTCGGTGGTGCCGACAGTTTGGTTTTAGGACGAGGGTTAGTGGCGTTTCCCCGTAAGACAAGCCAAAAGTTTACCCAGCTTCAAATGGGTACCTAGAGAAATCTAGGGAAAAGCACGGGAAAGCGTCGGATGACTTGCCCCCAACCACGCATTGCACCCCGGCCGAGGGCGGAGAATCAGGAGATCGGCACCTGCGCTACGCGAACCCTTATCGGTTTGCATGCGAAAGTTTGCTTTTTTTTTACATACGACAATAGATCACTCGTACTGTAACTTTGTTCACGAACCAATTCTATACATGTCGAAACAGCAGCGATACGGTTAGGTGAAGGCATTCCCAAATCCTGAAGAGGTTTGTTTGCTATACGTACGCATAAATCTTCTATAATAACTAAAGTGTAGTTATAAATTTCTGATGTAAAATCAAAAGTCATATCTGACGTCTCTAACTGTTTTCGATGGAGTATATCTTCGGACATTTTTGACTTATATTTTTCCCATAACTCTCTAGGAGCTGATGGAGAGCAAGATGTTAAAATGATGGCAAACAATGCACGAATTTGACTTGGGGTTGACGTTTTGCACGCGTCATTGATGCAGTTATCCCAGTGTTGGTCATTCTCCAATAAATTCAGAGCTTGGCATGCACTACGGTAAGTGTCATGTATAGTACCGTTTACAGTTCTCAAATACTCAAAGGATGTCGGACCGGGTACATTCACCAAAAGCAGGCGTAGAAAGAAGCATTCATGTTGATTGGGGTGAACGGTGTAGAGTCTTCCTATCGTGGTAACTTTGAAGATGGTAGGTTGGCCGTCGACTGACTTACCCTGTTTTCGACGTTCAAATACTTTATTTTTAGTATTCCACGTGTAATACGAAGGCACTTCAGTATACAGCAGTTTTTTTGCAAAAGAATCATTTTTGCAAAGCGAAAAAAAAGCTGTTAATGTTGGTTTCCGTGAAATAAACACGTTGACCATTCTGTAAATGTACCGCTAAGTGAACAACAGCTGGACTACGTTCATGTATCGGAAATGAAAGAATTCGCCAAATAGCTTCATTACTGCTTATGTATCTTCCAGCCTGATATTGTACGATTTCGTCGAAATCTTTGATTTCGGGCTGCAAGCCAAAAACTGCCATGTCACTGCCTTTGTTGACATATTTACATATGTATTTGATTGCCTCTACGGAGTTACAGTATTCAACGTTTATGTGTGCATTAAATGTTTTTGATAATAATGGGGAATATGGAACAACCCACTGGTTATCTACTTCGATGGTGGTACCGTTACGCTTCTTTATTATTGCTGTTTTACCGCCATCTTCAGTAGATCTTCTTCTATATTGTGGGTAACCATCATTGCCAGTAATTGTGTTTGATACTAAAAGTCGAGGATATTTCTTTGTGCACCTTCCTTTGGCCATACATGGTGAATTTTCGTTCAGTGCACCGGAAGGTCCATGTATCATATTTTTTACAATAATATCATGTATCGACATTTTTATCAGGTATTTCAGCGAAAATCACATCATCAATTTCGTTCGAAGTAATTTTCTTATGTATATGTACATGCACATTAGTATATGTGCATGTGGCAAACCTCGTTTTTGCCATTCCACTGAGTACATCCAGCATCGCACTGACCCAAACACTTCAAGTTTTACTATGTAGTTTATCAGTGATTTCAACTTTTGCCGGAAGACACGGGCCGTAATGTCATGCCTATGAACCACCGATTGTCCTTGAAGTAAAAAGCTGCAGTATCTCGTCCCAAGATTGATTACATGTAAATGTAATAAATAAATCTGGACGACCATAGAGACGAACATACGCAATAGCATCTTGAGCATATTCATGCATATGACGGGGACTGCCAGCATATGACGAAGGTAAAATTGTTAATCTTCCAACGTTTGTGGTATTACCGTCATTTATAACTGCATCTCGCAAATGAATGTATTGTTCAGAGCGGAGCTTGGTCTGATTCAGGCGGATATATAGCAAACGTTCTGATTCAATTTTATATACATATCAACGACAAATTGGTGAAACAATTCACGGCATTTTAAAATATAATTTTCTTCATCCTGCCGAATCATTAGTCTATAGGAATAATAATGCATTGCACTGCATTTCTTATTCATTTCTTTGTTAGTGGCTGGATTCATCAATTTAATATTAAAGTGATAGCCATCGGCTCCATCCCAAAAAATGATAGGATATTGTAGGGCATCGTAGCATCGATGAGTTTCAGCAATTCTTAACAACTGAGCGTTTCGCTTATGAAGAATAATATCTCGAGGTAAAAACTGATCACCAACCATAACGATTGCCACTTCGTCGATAGTTGGAGCATTGTATCTACGCACATGTTGGCCAGGAGGCGTTTTGTCAGCGGAAATAATAATTTAATGCGTATCAATAGGCATCAAATCGATGGCTGTTTTGAACAGACGCACTAAATTATTATTTTTGTGGAAAAGATGTTGCAATTGGGAAACGATTGTCGTTTCAACGTTGGGAGAAATTTCGCAACGTGCATTCAATTCAGAATTTCTATCACTGATGAAGTACAATTGTAAAAACTTATGATTCTCGCCTGAGAATGGTAGAAGGGACCCTGCTCTATGATAAATTTGCCCTTTTACTTTGAAAGTAGACATAAATTGATCTGGATTTTCGATTTGGGCTCCAAACGACGTCATTTGGAAACATGAGTTGTATTTTCTGATTTTTGACAAAAAACACTTAGATTCTGACGTAGTTCCAGCAAGGAACGTCTTCAATGGCTCTGGTGGTGCAGCCAATAGAGGAAGTTTAACTTTTCCTGAGGCGCAACACATTCCCATTGTTTAACCATTGAATTTCAAGGCCTTGCAATAGGGACAAATTTTAGACATTGTCCCGATTTGAACACATCTACTCAAGCTATAATCATCGACTGGGATGTACCTGAATGCCAGGCGATAACTTTCAGGTTGCTTTGATTCCTCGGCACGCTTTCTTTTCTTACTTTCTCTATCAGTAGCAAGCCTGATTTCTTGCTGTTCTTGTGATTCCTCGGCACGCCTTCTTTTTTCACTTTCTCTTTTAGCAGCAAGTCTGCTTTCGCGTTGCTCTGGTAGTTCCTCGGCACGCTTTTTGTTCTTTCTTTCTCTATCAGCCTTAAGCTTCATGATTAAATATCTTTAATGACGTCACCGTCAGCAAAAATGACGACAACTAACTTCATGACGTCAGTCGACACAGAAACATGACGTCACCTGACAGATAGACGCAGATCCACAGACAGACAACTTATTTTTATATATATAGATAGATATATAGATAAGTTGTATGTATGCATGTTTGTTTGTTTGTGGGTTTGCATATGACGTCATTATAAGTATATAAGGCTGTGTATATGACGTCATTATAAGATGACGGTACAGACCGGGGCACCGGGACACAAATGAAGACCACAAGGAATATAAATGACGACTAGGACACTCAAATAGAAATTACAGACAGGGACACTGGGACACAAATGACGACCAGGACACCGGGACACAGGGAATATGATTGACGACCGGGACACTCAAAGAGAAATGACAGACTGGGACACCAGGAAAGAAATGACGACCAGAACACAGGGAATATAAATGACGATCGGGACACAGGGACAACCACAACGGGGACGCCGGGGGCAAAGGGGGGGATAAATAAATGGCGACAGGGACACAGGGAATGTTCGATTAGCAATCACCATCAACAAAACTCAAGGGCAATCATTATAATAATGAGGTATAGATCTGAATACGGATTGTTTTTCCAATGGACAATTATATGTTGCATTTTCAAGAGTCGGTAAACCTGACAATCTATTTACTACAATGAGTTATGACTTTATTAGTTGGCGGAAATTTTGGACAAATAGTACCTACGGTTTTTTATTTATTTATTTTTTTTTTTTGAACGAAAATAAGCTGTGTAACTGTAATATTAGCCAGATTTGGTATGGCTCTAAATGAGTGCCCGAAGGAATCTGGGGAAGGTGAACACGAAGGGTGTATGAAAGCATAGCATGGCTGGAATCCAACCCCCTGTGCTCTTTCTGGCCAAAGGGCCAAGGAACAAAGATCAGTGGCGTCGGTAGTGACTGTAAAGCTCAATGCCGTATCCTTAATTTGTTTTTACTCTTGGCTAACGGAAAAAGTGGCTGAATTTGGACGAAACAACCCCACCCAATTAAACGTTGTGATGTCCAAAAATAGCTAACCATACCTTTCTCCTATTTAGCAAGATATCTCTGGGCCATAATTGGTATTTGGTAGTAAATGTCTTTTCTGTCTATTTTGTGTCTTTTCTATCTATTTAGAATTTTCTGTCTATTTGAGAGATATCAGACGGCTCTTGTAAAAAGCAATGGTTGGGACTTAGTAAGATAGGTTTAATCATATCGTATTAAGAGAAAGGATAACAACATTCAAATGTAGGAAAGTGTTATAGTTAATTTTATTCTTCTTATTTAGATATTCAGCTTACGAAATATATACATTACCTTTGTGGCTGCAGTGCTAGGTTCATCCCCTCATCCTAATAATCCCCCCAAAACAATAGCAATTTCCTCATGCACACAATTAAGTCATAACAGGGAAGAAAGGAATTTTGAAATAGTTTACCGATAGAATGATTGTACTCTGTAATTTCTGAGTTAAAGCTTAGTAAAAAGCTGTAATTTCTGTAAGGAGCTGAGTTATTATAGTAGGGTAGTATAAAATTTAACATTGGGGGTGTGAGGGCGATTCCAACCCCGAATGTAAACTTATCAGGTATTTTGATGTTTTAGAAAAAAAATACGTATCTTAAAATTTGATTCCACACCATAGGGGCTAGAAGAGGGCTGGATAGCAGAAATGGAACCGAGAGGAAGGCTCATTGCCGTCCTGTAGCTTTTGGCCTTTGAGGAAGACAGAAGAACTTTCAATTATCAATCGATTGATCTTGCTCCCAAGTTTATAAAATACCCCCCCTTCAATTTGAAGTGGGCAAAAAAAGTTTCAGCCCTTTTCAGGGCTGCATTTTGAAGGGAAGACCTATAAAAATACTAATTTTTTTTTGTATTGGTATCCTCTTGGCCCAAAGTTTCATATGTATTTAGCCAATCGGAAGAAATTGGCGTGTTTTCTTAGCCCCACTTGTTATAGGAGAGGCCAATTCTTCGAAAAAAATTTGTTCGTTAGTCTCTCTGGCCCAAGGTCTTAAAGCGTAAATTTTGAATTGATCAGGAAAAAAGCTTTTGTAGCTCATTTCCCGGCCCCTTACCCCTTTCCTCTGCAGTTTCTCGTCACTGTAAAATATCCACTTTAAAAAATATGTGCTAAATATCCACTGTGAAATATCTGTGCAAAGAGTTGTCAGCTTTCATAATTTACGGCCCTTATCACAGGGGTTGTGGGTGTTATGTCATCCTTGAATGGAACTTCATTGATATTTACAACTATTCTTAGCAAAATATTTTTAGAAAGGGAACCTCAAATTTCGGTTACCGATCGAATGAACATCCCCAAAGCTTCTACGAGGGGGAAGCCCCCTCGTAGAATTATTCCATACGGAATAAATTTGGGTTGTTTCAGGATTTAATGCTAATCTTTACTTTCTTAATAAAGGTATTGACCAGAAATGTTACCAGAAATCAAGATCGATTAGATGTCAATTTCTACCTCTTCCCCCTCCATCGATCCCTGCAAATTATTTTTTTTATCAACTCTCAATGAGAGTTAGAATCTTTTAGCATTAAAATTCACTCTTTGAGGCAGTTGACCCCCTCCTCCTACAAAAGGATCCATCGTATTAGCTGATGCATACTTTGCGCATCATTGCATATAATTTAGGAAATGCGCATCAAATTGATTTAATTAAATCAAGCTTTCAAATAAATGCTCGAAATATTTTTTTTTGAAATAAGGAGGGAGTTATCGCCCTGCAGCATTCTTTTTCAGTTTTTGTCGAATATTCTAGGTCTAAATGAAAGGAGAAGTGAGATTAGTTCTTAACGCTCCCGCACCCCTTTCTATGTTTGTCTGAAAACTTATGAAGATTTAGACAATTTGGGCATTGAAATACACACTGATTGTGCATCTGGGATCTTCCCCTACACAATGGCTCGCCACCCCTCCTTCCTAATAGCTATTTTGCAATTATACACTTTCTTTGTCCTTTTTATTTGTCTTAGTTGCCCTTTGGCTGCTCAGTTTTACATTTCGGATGACTTTTTCAGAGGATTGACGGAGGGGGGGGGACCCCAAAGAGGGAATTGTTGGAGGAGGCAAGACGAACTCCTTGGCCGCGTCTTCAGAAAATCTGAGCCTGAGTTAATAACAAAATAATAGTTTTTTTTATGTGAGTGACTCGGTTGCCAAATCAATTTTCTCCTGAGAGTATGCAATGGCGAAATTGACTTAGGAGATTTATTTATATCCACATAGCTTCGGAAGAACTATTTAATTTTGATTGGCTAAAAGCTTTTTTTTCTTTCGGGATTTTAATCCTTATTTTTAGGAACACTGAAACCTATGGTGGATTGAAACAAAGTCTGTAAGTTTTGCTATGAACGACTCATTTATCTTTAACAGCAAAAAGTATAATATCATTTTAGAAGATTGAGCACCTCTGTACAGTCTTTTGATAATTTCTTAACGTTTAGGTTCACAAAGGCATTGTTTCTGGTTGTAACTACAATACAAGCGAGGCTGGTCAACCATACGAAATACCAGCTTGTGAGCACCATATTGATGGCCCAAATATCAAAAGACCTATGGAGCTGTTTACGATGTTTCATACGAAAAGGATTTACACAAAGGTAGTTATTATTTTTTTTAAATATTGTTTATTATTTTTGTACTATTATAAAATTATTTTTTTTCAACAATTCTCAGCATTGATTGATGAGTTCAGTTGCGGTTTCAGTCTTTTTTGTGCCCGGAGCCAAATATTTGATTAGCATTTAGATTAGGTGATTATCATTCTTTTAATTTATGATTAATTATTATTATTAATTATTATTAATCATTTTTATTTAATTACTTATAAATGTTATTATTTAATTATCTTTATATAATTTATTTTATTTTTTTATTTAATTAGTAATTTATTAATTAGTATTTTTTTTCATTTATTGCCCCCTCTACTCTATTTTAATAAAAATGGAATTTCGAACATAAAAAATGACATACACTTAGATTATTTATTTGAAATTTTACACCCCTTAAATTGTTGCGCCCGGGGCAAGTGCTGGAATAAGATCTTATTTGTATGTGCTAGAAAACTAGGTGTCATCCCGTCACTGCAGATTTTTGTCATCCAGCTTGATTATTTCTCTGTGTAAACACTGTATAAATTCTGTCGGCGAATATGGCTGCTTGTTTTCTATTTAAAAAAGAGTTGAACTTTCTTATGCTAGTCAGTGGTCCACGTAGCGCATTATCGATCTCCTGATTCTCTGCCTTCGGCCGGGAATGCAATGCTTGGTTACGCCGTCTGCCTTCGACCGGCCTTCTGAAACCACCTTTGATCCAAAATAGATTTAGTGTTCCGTTATCTTCCCAAAGGTTTAACGTGGCGTCAGTGCTTGTCTTCTACAAGTGTATCGGCACTTTTGGGAAGTTTCCTCCCCTTCGAACACTTCTTATCAAGGGGACAAGGTAAGTGCATAGGCCATAGAACTACTTGAATGAAAAAAGAAAAACTTGAAAGGAGTTCTTGAAATAACCTGTTTGTGCTACGTTTTCATTCTGCCCACCTCTCCATAAGGAGATAGTTTTATTAAAGGCATCTATTCAACATCTGCTCCACATCCTTTGATTAAACTGAGTAAAGGATTGTATTGACTACAGATATACCTGGAAATGCGCAAAGTAATAGAGAAAAGTGATCGACGCTTAGTCTCTTTATGTGGCGCAGCGTCTTCATAATGTTTCATAAACCTTTTTCTTTGTCCAGTCAAGACTTCATATTCAGTTCGTTCAAAAGAAGAAATTATTCAGCGTGAAATTGTGACCAATGGACCTGTCGAAGGGACTATAACTGTCTATGAAGATTTCATGAACTACAAATCAGGTATATTCGTTTTTCTTAAGATCTAAATTAATCTTATTCCTTGCACAATATTTCTTTTGAAGTAAGTGTTGAAGATTGATTATTTTAGATCATTCAGACTAAAGATACTTACAATGTTGAAAATTTGCCGCAAGGAGGGAAGAAAAACCCTTTTTGTCATCTAACGTCCCTAGGCATAATGTTGGATTTGCAGTGGCATGATCAGGAAATGGATTTTTGGGAATTCTATTTCCACTTTAATGGAAAACAGTTCTGTTTTTCTTTTCTTCCTACCTAAAAATGGAAAAATTGTTTAAAGAAATATTCTGTGTAATTACACAGACTACACAGAAAATAGAATTCTTCCAAAATTGGACCCTTCTTGAAATAAATTCCTGACTACGCCACTGTCAATGCTTATTGTAATTGGCATTCGAAACGAACTACTGTCGTAAAAAATATCAACTGTATTTTAATAGAAATCCACACGTAGAAATGAAATTATTAGCATATTCACAATTTGATCTAACACATATAAACAAAAAGGAGCTTCAGTAATATAGTACGTAATTCCCCGTATGACTCCCAGATATTAGCTCATTGTGATGAGTCATTAAATTTCAGCGATGTTATTAGGGTCAGCTGAAACCTAATTGAAATGAATGACCTAACTGTTGACAGGGCTTGTTTGTTTGTTTTTATGTCAACAATGAGATTAAAGTCAACATAACATTTCTACACTATATTTTTAGCAACAAAAAGGTTCTTTTTTTAAGCAGGCTTATTAAAGCTAGCCCAATAAGTATAGAAAATAGTAGAAACGAAAAGCCAACACTTTTATCTGAGAAAAATAATAGCAATCAACGCTATCTAATGTTACCCAGCAAAATCATAAAGTTCATTATCGAAATACTGCTGGTGACTATAAAAAGTACAGTCTTTCTCATTTGCAAATGTGTGAAGTGTTAAAGAAAATAGAGTAATTGAAATTTCTGTTTCGTCATTTTTGCTTCGTAATACTGTTTTGTATGGTCTACTCGGCTTATAGTAGTAATAATAATTTGTTATAAAAAAAAAGCAGTAATGAGATCAATCCTAGCACATCAAAAGTGTCGCTTGCAAGGGTCTGTCACTAAAAAAAAAAAAAAAAAAAAAAAAAAAAAAAAAAAAAAAAAAAAAAAAAAAAAATTATCTTATAAGTCGTTGGAGGGTGAAACCGTGTTCAGAAAAAAAAAGCAAAATTATTTTATACACAATAAAACTCAATAATATTATGATCCCGAAATAAAAATATAATGAAACTTTTAACTAAAGAACTTAGCGCTTTTAATGCTGATAACTATAACTAAAACATCATAATAGAACTTATTATTCCTATTATAGAAACCTGATAAAAGGGTAAACTCAAAGCCATATCTTAGAAAAATAACGATAACCAACGATACCCGATAACCAGCGCAAAATCTTTTACAATAATAGCTAGCTTTTGGGGTGGTGCTAAGTGCCACCCCAACACTTAGTTGGTGGAGGCGCTTCGCCCCCCCCCCAAGCCCTCCCGTGCGCGTAAATCGTTACGCGCCATATTAGTTACGCGCCATTATAGTTGTGTCCCTGTGTCCCACCTGTCCATATAGATGGATATATATATGTTTTTAACTACGTAAAACTTGCGAATATACCACATTCTTCGCTGTTCCATTGTCAGTCCATATAAATAGATTGTCAGGTTTACCAACTCTTGAACATACAACAAATAATTGTCCATGGGAAAAACAATCCGTATTCAGATCTATACCTCATTATTCTAATGATTACCCTTGAACTTTGTTGATGTTGATGGCTAATCAAACATTCCCTGTGTTCCCGTCGTCATTTACATATTCCCCCTGTGCCCCCTGGCGTCCCTGTTGTAGTTGTGTCCCCGTGTCCTGGTCGTCATTTATATTCCCTGTGTCCCGGTCGTCCTTTGTGTCTTAGTGTCCCAATCTCTAATTTTATTTTTGAGTGTCCCGGTCGTCATTTATATTCCCTGTGTCCCGGTGTCCAGGTCATCATTTGTGTCCCGGTGTCCTGGTCTGTAATTTCTCTTTGAGTCTCCTGGTCGTCATTTATATTACCAGTGTCCATTTATGTTCCCTGTTTTCCGATGTCCCGGTCGTCATTTGTGTCCCGGTGTTCCAGTCTGTAATTTCTATTCGAGTGTCCCGGTTGTCATTTATATTCCCTGTGACCTGGTCGTCATTGAGCTTTGTTGATGATGATTGCTAATCGAACATTCCCTGTGTCCCCGTCGTCATTTATATATCCCCTGGTGCCCCCGGCGTCCCCATTGTAGTTGTGTCCATGTGTCCCGGTCGTCATTAATATTCCCTGTTTCCCGGTTGTTATTTGTGTCCCGGTGTCCCAGTCTGTAATTTCTCTTTGAGTGTCCCGGTCGTCATTTATATTCCCTGTGTCCCGGTCGTCATTTGTGTCCCGGTCTGTAATTTCGCCAGTCGACAAACATGACGTGAGTCGATAAACAACTTCATGACGGCATAATGCTCAATCCTTATAATGACATCAGTCGACAAACATGCATGACGTCAGTCAACACACACACAAACAACTTATTTTTATATATATAGAATAATAAAATCCAATTAAGATGCGTTAAGATGGTCGCATAGAGGGAAATATAGCAGACATGCATCGACCAAAGTCTACACGATTTTCTGTGAACATTCAACCATTTTTCTTCTGGGATTTATCTCCAAAATGATTCAAAAAATCTGAAGGAACTATTTTAGATTTCGGAAATTTTTGTTGTTTCTTCACCTTTGACAAAAAACCAGGTTCTTATTAGAATTTTTTTCATAAAAACTAGAATTACTGCACAGAAACCTCTCAAAGACAGCTTGCATTCGTACCTCTCCCCATCATCGTTTATTTAGGTTCTTTCAGTTGTGAGTTCCTTTTCTATTCTCTTTTTCCCTGCTTTTATATTTGTTTCTTCTCCTTCTTTCTTTCTCTTTTTATTTTTTTCTATCTGTTACTCTACAAATGCTTCCAATGTGTTTTCTATTTGTGTTTCCATTGTTATCTGTTTACTCCTCTTATTACACTATTGTATATTGTTTGTGAATAATTAATAATATTAATGTAACTACATTCGGGAAATTTCAGGTTGGATCCAAAAAACCTTAGATCAGTAATTAAAGTTAAAATTCTATGCTATTAAAATTATTCTCAGTTTAATATTGATCTTTTTTTTTATGGTTAACGCGCCACTGTCAGTGGTGCTAATGATTTTAATTCTTATTAAACTCATTCTCAGGTGCGTGCGTTTCCTCCCCTATCAGGTGTCTGGTCTGTGGGTCTTGTCCATTTGTAAGGAAACAAAGTGCACTCTACTCTCATGGGAGCTAATGTTTTTTCGCTTCTGTATGATTTCACACTGTGTGGTCCCGGTTGACCAAGGACATGACGGGGCAATTTTCGGTCTTCTCAAAACCACTTGTAGTTAACCAGAATACAGCGAACACTGTGTGGTTTTGCCTAAATCTTAATGCATATAAGGTTTTTTTTTGTATAGTATCATTGTAAAATGTAATTTAGTGGTGTGTTTACACATCTAAAACTTCTCCATCTCTTCCTAAAAGATATTTCTGTTATGGGGCTCGTATATATAAAACCTCCGGTTCAGCTTTATCGATAATACTGTAAACTTAGTTAAATACTCTTAAAATATTCCAAGGTGTCCAAAAACAAAATTTTTGTAATTTCATTCTCCAAAATTCTTTAAATTAAATTTTTTTACCTTTTGCGACATTTTTATATAGCCTATTATTTTTAATCTAGGTGTATATCAGCATGTTGTCGGCAAGGCGCTTGGTGGCCACACCATCCGAATTCTGGGCTGGAGAGTGGAAGAAGGAACTCCTTACTGGCTCATTGCCAATTCCTGGAATTCTGACTGGGGTGACAATGGATATGTGAAATTGCTTCGAGGTGCCAATCACTGTGGTATCGAGGGTTCCATCACAGCTCGACTTCCTTTACTTTGATTGTATTGTAAATTAATTGCTTTAAATATAAATTTGCAGTTAATGTGTTAGCTAAAAACTATAGTGTGTAATCGAAGCTTACTATGTTACTTTGCTTGGGTAAATAAACACGTTTTATTTTTTATTTTTGCGCTTTTCTTCTGCTTAACCATTGATCATTTTAGTCAAAATTGATATGGATCCTCAGAACTACTAAGAGCTAATAAAAATATTGGCCTTAAAGTATCAATGGCATCAAAAGAAGAACAAACTATTGCTTCTTTTGAAATTCTCATTATAAAACGAAATATTCTGGATATAAGTTTAGTCCAGTCTTACCTTCTTATTTCTTGCCGAATACCCTCTGACATGAGTTTTGTCAATGATTATTCTCCGGTGATAATTTTTGAAGGATCTTATGTGAAGCATGTTTCTTGTCATGATGTATAAATCAATGCATTACTCTCCTTGCTTAAACTTTTGAGTTAAATAAAGTTTCCTTGAGCTGTTCCCATTTGTATAATTAGGTTTAAATTCTTTACTATTTCCTCCTTGTAGCTGCGGACCCCCGGAAAGATACAGTACCCCCGAAAGATACAGTACAAGAGAGTATTTTTCCCATGTTCAACATAGTTGAATACGATCAATTGCAAGTGATTTCCTTCAAGTAATGGCCAATGATGACTATTCTCTTTCAAAGAGAATGATTTTCATTGGCTATCAGTGACGAAAGTTGGCTGTATTAAGCTGTCGTCATGTCCACATTGACTAACCTCAGTCATTTTTCTCGTATGATCACTACCCTTTGACTCCTGTTTTCCTCAATTAGTATCTTCACAAGCCTAGTATATCTACCAGTTCATTCTTTCGTTGGAAGATACCGAGAAATCACTATTCTTTCTGACAGAGCTCCAGCCAGGACATTTGACAGGTATTGAAAAGTCTTTCATTTTCAAACTGAAACAGTAGATATTGTACCAAGTAAATAACAGGCAAGAGTGCCAGAACCTGAGAGGTTGCCAACTTACACGTACTCCAGGTACTGCGTGCCAAAGGTCGCAAGAGTGTGCAATGCTTGGCAGAACTGTGCCAAGTACTGCGGGGAACATACCGATCGTTGCAGAACTGTGTAGTACACGTTACGCTCTGAGATAAACGCCAAATGATGGAAAGGGAATGGCCCCTTGCAAGAATCCTTATTATGTAGGGATCGCCTCAGCAGATCCAAAAATTTTAATTTTCTATTTTATGTTTGAAATTCTTGTCTTTTCAGATTCAACATGCCGATCACCTGTTCTGACATTTGCAAACTTATATTTACTGTAATATTTCCCCCTATTGGAGTACTTTTGGAACGAGGCTGCCATGTTGACGTGATCATTTGTAAATATTAGGCGAATAACCCAGTCTAGTAAGTGCCGGCATGATTTTTAACATTTATATAGTATACTAGCTGTTGGGGTGGCACTTCGCGCCACCCCAACACCTAGTTGGTGGGGGCACTTCGCGCCCCCCAAGCCCCCCCCCCCCGCGCGCGTAAGTCGTTACGTGCCATATTAGTTACGCGCCATTGTAGTTGTGTCCCTGTGTCCCACTTGTGATATATATATATATATATATATATATATATATATATATATATATATATATATATATATATATATATATATATATATATATATATATATATATATATATATATATATATATATATATATATATATATATATATATATATATATATATATATATATATATATATATATATATATATATATATATAACTTGCGAATATACAACATTCTTTGCTGTCCCATTGTCTGTGCATATAAATAGATTGTCAGGTTTACCGACTCTTGAACATGCAACTTG
Source organism: Artemia franciscana (assembly GCF_032884065.1). Lineage (NCBI taxonomy): Eukaryota > Metazoa > Arthropoda > Branchiopoda > Anostraca > Artemiidae > Artemia > Artemia franciscana. The sequence continues at coordinate 52,875,428 of NC_088864.1, forward strand.
TAATGGTCCATGGGAAAACAATCCGTATTCAGATCTATACCTCATGATTCTAATGATTGCCCTTGAGCTTTGTTGATGGTGATTGAAAATCGACCATTCCCTGTGTCGCCGTCGTCATTTATATATCCCCCTGTGCCCCCTGGCGTCCCCTTTGTAGTTGTGTCCCTGTGTCCCGGTCGTCATTTATATTCCCTGTGTCCCGGTCGTCATTTGTGTCCCGGTGTCCCAGTCTATGATTTCTCTTTGATTGTCCCGAGCGTCATTTATATTCCTTGTGTCCCGGTGTCCCGGTCGTCATTTATATCCCCCTATGCCCCCCGACGTCCCCGTTGTAGTTGTGTCCCTGTGTCCCAGTCGTCATTTATATTCCCTGCGTCCCGGTCGTCATTTGTATCCCGGTGTCCCGGTCTGTATATATATTCGTTTTTTTAGTTTTGGTTTTTTCCTTTATTTTTCATTTTTTTTACTTTTTTATTTTTTCTTTTTTAGTTTTTTTGTAGTTTTTACCTTTTTTTAGTTTTTTTTAGTTTTTTTTACTTATGTCCTGGTCGTCATTTATACTCCCTGTGTCCCGGTCGTCTTTTTTGTCCCGGTGCTTTGTTGATGGTGATTGCTAATCGAACATTCCTTTTGTCCCGGTCGCTTTCTCTTTGAGTGTCGTCATTCAAATTCCCTAAGTTCCGGTGTCCCGGTCGTCGTTTGTGTCCCGATGTCCCGTTCTGTAATTTTGTCAGTTGAAAACATGACGTCAGTGGACGCACGAACATGACGTCACCCGACAGACAGACCCACACACACAGAGACAACTTATTTTTATATATATAGATTACAAAGTAGTAGCGACAACAAATATTTTCTCGGCTATTGACGCTCAATGGAGCATCTTAGTCTGGAAACTCAGATAATTCAAGTGAGAGATGGAAGGAATGTTTTTAATTGTTATTAACATGCTCTTAGAATGTAAGATTTTAGATTTGTTTAAGCTTAAATTTATATTGATTTAGGCTTAATTCAACTTAAATTTAAAATGAATTTAATTAAGCCGAAATTTGAAATCTCAGAAAGGAGCTTTAATAGAATCCTGTGTTTAAAATTCGTAACAATTGGAATACGACGGACAGCGAAAATGAAGTATGACTGTTGAATGGTTAAGCGAAAGCATACGCTGCTGCTACTACTACTAACAACAACTCACTCTATCATCAAACCGCCTGAGGCCAAAACAGCTCCACAAGCTCCCCCTTCATCCCAATCTATTCAAAGCCTCATTCTTTACACCCTCCAAAGATGTTACCATTTCCTTTAGACTTTTATTTGCGACACACTCCCACCGCACTCGGGGACAAAATTCTTTTCTTTTGGCCCTAGACGGTTGGCCGACAAGGGGGATCTTGGGCATTCTGTTATCCCTTATCAGCAGAACGTGTTTTAGCCATCTAAACCTTTCTCTCATTATAGCTATAGAAAGTGGGATTAAACCTCGTTTTTCTTTCAGCTTACTATTTTAGATAAGGTCTAGTCAGTCGATTACCCAAAATAATCTGTTGGCAATTCCTCTGGAAAATATCCAGCAAACCCTCCTCAATTTTTTTGAACGCTCACGCCTCTGAGCTATACTCAACTACTGTCATCACTGAAGCTTTCATTATTCTAATCTTGGTTCACAAACCTATCTTCGTATTCTTAGAAACTTTGTTAATTGTAAAAAAATCACCCAGGGCCTTGGTTATTTTACTTTACCTTCACTTTACCCGCCGTCTTTACTAATTAAATAAAAAAACTTTTTTTTTTAGCCGAAAGTAAGGAGCGACATTAAAACTTAAAACGAACAGAAATTAATCCGTATATGAAATGAGTTGTCCCCTCCGCAATCCCTCGCTCTTTACGCTAAAGTTTGACTCTGCCACAATTCTACTTTTTAAAACAATTAAAAGCTTTAGCGTAAAGAGCGAGGGATTGCGGAGGGGACAACTCATTTCATATACGAATTAATTTCTGTTCGTTTTAAGTTTTAATGTCGCTCCTTACTTTCAGCTAAAAAAACTAGTTTTTTTTATTTAATTTTTGAACGTTTTTGAATTAATGCATGTTTATTTTGGCTCTCCGCACATAAATTATTGAAATGAAATTAGTATATTAATTTTTTTTTGGCTAAATGGCTTTCTCTTAGTTTTGATCAGACAATTTTGAGAAATAAGGGGTGGGGAAGGAGGCCTAGCTGCCCTCCATTTTTTCGGTTACTTAAAAAGGCTACTAGAACTTTTACTATTCAACGAACGTTTTTATTAGTAAAAAATATACGTAACTTAAGAATTAACTTACTTAACAAACTTTTATAATCTTATATTTTTATAATGTGTACGAGGGGGTTTGTACCCTCGTTAATACCTCGCTCTTTACACTAAATCGTAAGTTTTGTCCCAATTCTTTAAGAATGACCCCTGAATCAAAAAGGCCGTAGAATAAATAGTTGAAATCACTAAAAATATTTTAACATAAAGAGTGAGGTATTTATCTCCTCCTAAATACCTCGCTCTTTATGCTAAAGTATTTTTAGAACCCCTCATATGCGTAATAATCTCTGTTCGTTTTAAATTTCAATGCTATTCCTTACTTTCATTTGAAAAAAACGTTTTCATGTTTATTTTTTCATTGTTTTTTTTTATAGCAATGCTAGAAAATCCTGCGCCCTTTTCATTGAATTTTTCTTCCCCCATGACATATTCCTCAAAGGAAAGATCCTCCCACAAAGCCCTCTCCCGTCAACCCCACCCCCAAAACCAAAAACTCCCCATGAAAACGTCTGTACACTTCCCAATAACCATTACTATATATAAACACTGGTCAAAGTTTGTAACTTGCAGCCCCTCCCTCAGAGATTGTGGGGGAGTAAGTAATTCCCAAAGACATAGTTATTAGGGTTTTCGACTATGCTGAACAAAATGGCTATCTTAAAATTTTAATCTGTTGACTTTTGGAAAATAATGAGCATGGGAGGGGGCCTATTTGCCCTCCAATTTTTTTGGTCACTTAAAAAGGGCACTAGAACGTTCCATTTCCGTTAGAATGAGCCCTCTCGCGAAATTCTAGGACCACTTGGTCGATAGGATGACCCCTGGGAAAAAAACAAAAATGAAACAAACAAACAAACACGCACCCGTGATTTGTCTCTGGCAAAAAAATACAAAATTCCAAATTTTTTATATAGGAGCTTGAAATTTTTGCTATAGAGTTCTCTGATATACCGAATGCGATAGTGTGATTTTCGTTAAGATTTTATACTTTTAGGGGATGTTTCCCCCTTTTTTCCAAAATAGGACAAATTTTCTCAGGCTTGTAACTTTTGATGACAAAGACTAAATTAATTGTAATTTATATATTTAGAATCAGCGTAAAAATTCAATTCTTTTAATGTATCTTTTAGCATCAAAATTCCATTTTTAGAGTTTCGTTTACTATTGAGCCGGGTCGCCCTTTACTACAGTTCCTTACCACGAACTGTTTGAAAAGAAAATAATTCGGTATTTCGGGCTTCTGACATTATTACTCCTTTGCGGAAGTTAGGCTCAAAATTGAAAAAGGATTTAATTTTTTCTCTGGGCCCCTTCCACCTCTTAGTTCGTTTATTTTCTCGTTAGTTTTCACCTGTTTTCGCTTTATAGTTGTGTTATCTCTTAGCAGTTCTTTCGTTAGTTGAGTTATGGTTGTGGTATATTTGTTTTATCGCTCGTATAGTTGTGTTATTTTCAAATTATACTCCATAATAGAGAGGCTCCGAACACCCAGCATTGTATATTAAGCTCTTAATTTGACGTTTTTTTCTAACGTGACCAGATTCGTCCTGCGCCTTTTCATTGAATTTTTCCCCCATGGCATATTTCTCCGAGGAAAGATCCTCCCACATAGCCCCCTCCCTCAACCCTACCCCCAAAACCAAAAAAATTCCCCTGAAAAGTCTGTACACTTCGCAATAACCATTATTATATGTAAACACTGGTTGAAGTTTGTAACTTGCAACCCCTCCCCCAGGGACTGTGGGGGAGTAAGTCATCCCCAAAAACATAGTTATTATGATTTTCGACTATGCTAAACAAAATGGCTATCTCAAAATTTTGATCTGTTGACTTTGGGAAAAAAATGAGCGTGGGAAGGGGCTTAGATGCCCTCCAATTTTTTTGGTGACTTAAAAAGGGCACTAGAACTTTTAATTTCCGTTAGAATGAGCTCTCTTGCGACATTCTAGGACCACATTGTCGATACGATGACCCCTGGAAAAAAAAACAAAAAAAAACAAACAAATAAACACGCACCCGTGATTTGTCTTCTGGCAAAAAATGCAAAATTCCACATTTTTGTAGATAGGAGCTTGAAACTTCTACAGTAGGGTTTTCTGATACGCTGAATCTGATGGTTAAATTTTCGTTAAGATCCTACAACTTTTAGGGGGTGTTTCCCCCTATTTTCCTAAATAAGGCAAATTTTCTCAGGCTCGTAACTTTTGATAGCTAAGACTAAACTTGATGAAGTTTATATATTTAAAATCAGCATTAAAATGTGATTATTTTGATGTAGCTATTGATATCCAAATTCAATTTTTTAGAGTTTTGGTTACTATTGAGCCGGATCGCTCCTTACTACAGTTCGTTACCACGAACTGTTTGATAAGCCTAATACTGCCTTGATAAGTCCACTTGATCGATCTTCTCAGTGCCTAACATGACCTCTTCATCTTTGCTTTCCTCGTCTTAACGACCTAGTCTTCTTAACATTAATTTTCAAAGCTATTCTTGCACTGTGAACTCGCAAAACCTTCAAAAATTCATTCATTTTGAACGAAGTTTCATCTAGGCTGCTTAAATCATTAGCAAAAATTAAGTCTGGAAAAATTTTAATTTTCAAATTGATTCCGTGATCTCTATTGCCTTTGCTATGCTTCTTAAGAAAGTTTATCAAAATGGTCCATCTCGGTAGGGATGGAACGCAACCCTGATTAACTCCTGATTTAATACGAAACCAACTACTACCTAAAATCCTACAATAATTGAAGGAATTTTAACACATTCACAAGCCTATAACCATATTTAGAGAAATCAGAAATTCAATTTTTAATGAAGAAAACCTTATACGATTGTGTACTTTTTGGTAGCAGTAGGTGCCAAATTCAAGAAAAGTAACGCGAGGAAAAAATCAATAAAAATCGGCGAAATTTAGCTAAAAACATGTAACACCAAATATGTTAAGAAGGTACAGCTTTTCTTTCATGGTATATGTAGCTGTCTTTGGAAATATACATATCATTAGCGTTCCAAGTTCGCTTCAAAATCTTTCTCAAATATTAGTTTTGTTAATTTACTTATAAAACTTATAAATTACTTAATAATTTTACAATTAGTTACTTATTTATTATACTTATTACGTTACTTATTAATTTTATAAATAGTTACTTATTAACTATGCTTATTATTTTACTTATTAATTTCAAAACTAGTTAGTTTTGCTTTTTTACTTATAAAACTTATAAACTAATTATTAATTTTGTTATTAATTACTTATTCATTATTCCTATTACTTTACATATTAATAGTAAAACTAATTAGTTTAGCTTATTTATTTATAAAGCTTATAAGTTACTTATTAATTTTATTATCAATTGTACTTATTACGGTACTTTTCTTATTGATTACAAAACTAATTCGTTTCACTTCTTTACTTATAAAACTTAGGAATTCCTTATTAACTTTACCATTAATTACTTATCAATTATACTTATTACTTTACTTATTAGTTATAGACCAATTAGTTTTGCTTATATACTTACAGAAATTATAAATTACTTACTAATTTTATTATTAGTTACGTATTTATTTAAACTTATTACTTCGCTTATTAAACATAAAACAAATTAGTTTTACTAAGTAGTTTTACTAAATTACTTATTAATTTTAATGTCAGTTACTTATTAATTATACTTATTACTTTATTTATTGATCATAATACTAATTAGTTTCGCTTATTTACTTCCATGTTTCAACAAGGCAACGCTGACGAAGATATGGTACAGCCCTAAAACACTCTTAATTTTAAACAACAAAATTAAAATTTTTTTGAAAAATCTCCTTTTTCAGCAGTGGTCAAACCTAAGATTGGTACAGGTGGAGGGGGGGGGGGTTGTCAAAAAGTATTGTTATTTTGTTTCCTTTAAACCTTATGCATTGATTAAATGAATATACGGATGCACGCTAAAAGTTTGACTCTTTCTCTCAACTCTTCTTTTTAAAACAGTAAAAATCTTTAGCGTAAAGAGCGGGGCGTTGATGAGGAAGCAGCCCCTTTCATATACGAAATAATTTCTGTTCGTTTTAAGTTTTAATGTTGCTCCTTACTTTCAGTTGAAAAAACTTTTTTTTTTAATTTAATTTCTGAAGATTTTTGAATCAATGCACGTTTTGATTTTGGCTCTCCACATAGGAATTATTAAAACGAAATTTGCATGTTTATTTATTTTTTTTGGCTAAATGGCTTTCTCATAATTTTGATCGAATGATTTTGAGGAAAAAGAGTGGGGGAGGAAGCCTAGTTGCCCTCCAATATTTTGGTTAATCAAAAAGGCAACTAGAACTTTTAATTTTTTACGAATCTTTTTATCAGTAAATATATACATAACTTATAAATTAGCTTACGTAAAGAATTTTTTATTCTCATGTATTTATTACACATATGAGAGGGTTCGCCCCCTCGTCAGTACCTCTCTCTTTACGGTGAATTTTAAATTTTGTCCCAACTCGTTAAGAATGACCCCTAAATCTAAAAAACCGTAGAATGAATAGCTGACATTAAGAAAAACATTTTAGCGTAAAGAGCGAATCATTAAGAGGAGGTGAGCCCCTCATTTGGGGAATAATTTTTGTTCGTTTTAAGTTTTAATGCTGCTCCTTACTTCCAGCTGAAAAAATTTATTCATATTTATTTTTTCTTTGTCTTTTTTTTTAAACAATACTAGTAAATCCTGCCCTCCCTTCATGGATATTTTCTTCCCCCATGACAAATTCCTCGATGGAAAGTTCCCCCAGTATATCCTCCTCTTCTCAAACCCTCCCCCCAACCAAAAAGTCCTCCTGAAAACGCCTGTACACTTCCCAATAGCCATTACTATATGTAAGCACTGGTCAAAGTTTGTAACTTATAGCCCCTCCCACGGGGACTGGGGAGGAGTAAGTCGTCTCCAAAGACATAGTTATAAGGTTCGACTACGCTGAATAAAATGGCTATCTCAGAATTTTGATCCGTTGACTTTGGGAAAATCTTTAGCGTGGGAGGGGGCCTAGGTGCCCTCCAATTTTTTTGGTCACTTAAAAAGGGCACTAGAACGTTTCATTTCTGTTAGAATGAGCCCTCTCACAACCTTCTAGGACAACTGGGTTGATACGATCGCCCCTGGAAAAAAAAAACAAATAAACACGCATCCGTGATCTGCCTTCTGGCAAAAAAAATACAAAATTTGACATTTTTGTAGATAGGAGCATGAAACTTTTACAGTAAGGTTCTCTGATACGCTGGATCTCATGGTGTTATTTTCGTTAAGATTCTATGACTTTTATGGGTCTTACCCCTATTTTCTATAATAACGCAAATTTTCTCAGGCTCTTAACTTTTGATGAGTAAGACTAAACTTGATGAAACTTATATATTTAAAATCAGCATTAAAATGCAATTCTTTTGATGTAGCTATTGGCATTAAAAGTCCATTTTGTATAGTTTTGGTTTCTATTGAGCCGGGTCGCTCCTTACTACAGTTCGTTACCAAGAACTGTTTGATAGCTGATACGCAAATATACACTGCTGTACATAATTCTGTCAAGCCTCAAATGAACCGACTTAGTTAAGTGAAACTTTAAGTTGAAGCAACGGCGAATGAAACAATTTAGCCAACTTAGTTAAATGTCAATATTAATTGTTTACTTTGTTTTGACTTTGTGGATCTTTAGTTTCGAAAGCTCCACCGCGCGATATTACTGCCTGTGAAACTGGGAAGCATAATATATAAGTTTTCGAGAATTTCAAATCGAAAACCCATCTTAAAAGATTTAAGCAATAGGTTTTCTGCCCCTTTTGGGGTAAAATTTCTATTTTTTGTGGCGTTAAGTGGTAGGAAGTGTCACTTTTTGTAGCGTTAAGTGGACACAAGAACTTTTGATTTCCTTTTGAATAATTGCAGATTTTCTACTGCCATTGGCTTGACACAATCACCTCTGAAAAAAAAAGAAAAAGGAAACAACAAACAAATAAACCCGAATCCATTATCATTTACTCAGGTTTGTAGCTTTTGGTGGGTAAATTTTAAAGTCGGGAATTTTTACATATTTAGAATTACCATGAAACCCAATTATTTTGATGCATATATTATTATCTATTTGATCTATTTATTATCTATTATTATCATTTGATGCATATATATATATATATATATATATATATATATATATATATATATATATATATATATATATATATATATATATATATATATATATATGTATATATATGTATGTATATATATATATATATATATATATATATATATATATATATATATATATATATATATATATATATATATATATATATATGTATATATATATATATATATATATATATATATATATATATATATATATATATATATATATATATATATATATATATATATATATACAAATATAAATATAGAAAAGGAGAAAAGGAATGAGAAATATACAGAAGGAGAAAAGGAAGACTGTTTTCCTAAATTAGTGATTAATATAGACCAGCACTTGAATGAGGCCTTAACCCTACTCATCCATACAATCCCATAGGTCAAACAGCATAGCCATACACAATCAAATATAAAGAATAATCCATGGACAGGCAGTCATGTCATCAATAAGTCGTCATTTACCAAACAATAGAAAAAATAATAAAGACAAATAATTTAGAGGCAACAACCCAGCACAATGGCTTATCAGGAGAATACACTGGCCTATATAGGGTTTCGCCACTTTAAATTCTCTACCCAGCCAAGTGTTGTGGCTACCACAGAGTATTCATGGCATCCCCGTGTCAGGTATCACCCCTAAAATACATGCCTATGAAAGAAAAAAAACAGCAAATGTAAAACAACCAAGTAACACCAAAACAAGCTTATCCTGTTAATATATCCCTCTTTTTAGCAACAATAGGTAAACTAAATATAATAAATTTTACCAAATCACAAATATTAACACATTGCAAAAAACCTGAATGAACTAAACAATTATAGAATTCATCTCTACCATGTGGCTAATTTTTAAAAAAATCCGCTCAATTAGAAACACAATTCAAAATAAATGGCGCTGCAACAACATTTCTCGAAACTCCGAAATTAGTTGGAAATTTCTTTAAGTATTTCTAGATCATTTTTTTGATATTTATTTAAAAGTTCGTTATAATGAACACTAAATTTTTTAAATTGCCAAGTTAATTTATTTGCAGAAAAACCTCTTGATATCAAATTTTGGCTTAAGATTTTACATCTATTTTTAAAATCAATATAATTACTACAAATCGTTGCATAACGAAGTAACTGTGAGAAAAACCCTGAATATGTGATATTTGAGTGTATGATACTTACAGGGAATGGGAAACTAATCACTTCAAAATCAAAATCATCCGTTTTTTTATACATTTTAAAACTTAATTTATTATTATCACAAATATCAATATTTAAATCTAAAAAAAATGATCATCATGACCAGCGCCATGACTAGGTTCAAGAATAAGCTCTGATGGATATATATTTTTAGAAATATCAATGAAATCCTTACAATTTAAGACCAAAATATCATCTAAATATCTTTTATTATTACACAAAATATGTTTTAAATTAATTGGATTATTCTTATCCATCATATATTTATATTCTAGTTGCCTAAAAAACAAGTCAGCTATAAATGGGCTGGCATTCCCCCCATGAGAATTCACAAAATTTGCTTGTACAAATCACCACCGAATCTTATATAAGTATTGTATAAAACAAATTCTAATAACTCAAAAATCATATCCAAGCTGTAACATCTTAAGTTAACTGTGGTCTTAAAGCAATTTAAAGCATACTATAAGTGTCTATTTTTAAGAACCTTTTACTAGAAAAGAGGAAAAATTTTTTGATGACAGTTTTTAAATTATCAAACACTACATTAAGTGATAAATTAGTATACATTGTCGCAAAATCGAAAGACTCAATTTATTTAGCTGAAACCATTGTTAAAGAATTTATCACCTGCATTGAATAATTTACCCTCCAATATGGATTAAAATTTGAAAATTTTTTAATACCAGAACAATAGGTTTTAAGTTTATTTACAATTTCCTTCAAAATTAAAGAGAGGTCAGTAGCAGCAAGGCGGGTTGGACATTTAGCTGCTTCAGCAATAAACCGTGGTTTAGGGGGATTCTTATGAAATTTTACAGTCCAATATAGGAAAGGGAACTTTTTATCATTGTCATTTATTTTAATATTAAAATTTTAAAAAAGTATTTTTTCAGTCTTTTCAATTAAATTATCACCCTCTATATTTACCTTTTCGTAAACATTAGTTTTGCATAACTCCCTTTTTAAGATATCACAATACAGCTTCTGACAAATTATGGGAAAATTATTATTAGCTTTATCCACTGGCACAATTACAAACTTATTCTGTAGATTAGCAATTGCTTGTTTAATCTTTGCATTATAAAATAATGATTTAGTGTTACTATTTTTTAAGTTAGAATATATCTTATTTCTTATTTTACTAATAATTAAATTCTTCCAACTTTGAAAACTCTCTTTATCTTTATTCTCTTTCTTACACCACTAATCAATAAATAAATCAAAATCATTTTCCAAGCCATCAAGAACACTCGATGGTTTCAGATGATGAGAAAGACGGAAATTAGACCCTTTATTCATTAAAATTTGAAGATCATCTTGTTTTATTATTGACAAGTCCCTTGTTATAACATGTTTGTAAGTAGGATTTACAAATGGGCCAAGTTGCTTACAATTACAAACTGGTTTCCAATTTATATCACTATCTAATCTTTTTAGAATTAAATTATAATTAAAAATAATTTGCCCAATAGTTTTTGAAAATTTATAAGTTAAAACTGGACTATCATTATAATTCAAATTACTAGGAAGGACCTGTTTCATATGCCGCTGATTTAAAATTTCTGGTAAATTAATATCTTCAATCTGCTTAGAGGTAAAATTAATAGGTAAATATAATCTGTTATCCTTATTACTAATCTTATCGAACTTTTTCTTTTTTGAAATAAATTTCGTTTTAGTTAGAATGCAAATTGTATCACAAATTACTTTAAAAATATAATCAAGAGCTGTATTATTCTTAACAATCCAGAAAAAATTGATTAAATTCCTCTTGGATAAATTATTTAGACATTTTATTGCAGAAATCATACCCCTAAATTCAAGTAGCTGGCATAGATCTATAGAAAGCATACGTACATCTAATTCAATTTTTCTATTATTTTCTATTATATATATATATATATATATATATAATATATAAAACATTTATATATATATATATATATATATATATATTAAATATGTATATAATATATAATATATATAATACATATATATATATATATATATATATATATATATATATATATATATATATATATATATATATATATAAATGTGGCAGGATCATAGTAATTATAGAATAAATAGTTTAGTGAATGTGATGAGTAAAATTTTCTGCAAGGTTATAGAATCAAGATTAGGGAAGTGGTTGGAGGTAAAGGAACTGTTATCCCCTCTTCAGGTAGGGTTTAGAAAAAACCATAGTGCAGTAGATCATATTTTTACTTTGAGAATTTTGGTAGAGAAGTATAGGAAAGGAAAAGGGGGGAGGTTATTTGCAGCTTTTTTAGACCTGAAAGGAACATAGGAGATTTTCTGCAAGGTTATAGAATCAAGATTAGGGAAGTGGTTGGAGGTAAAGGAACTGTTATCCCCTTTTCAGGTAGGGTTTAGAAAAAACCATAGTGCAGTAGATCATATTTTTACTTTGATAATTTTGGTAGAGAAGTATAGGAAAGGAAAAGGGGGGAGGTTATTTGCAGCTTTCTTAGATCTGAAAGGAACATATGATAGTGTGGATAGGAGCCTGTTAATGTCAAACCTGTTATCTTTAGGACTGCCTCACTATTTCGTATTGTTGCTGTGCGAAATGTATAAGTACGTGAAGCTAGTAGTGAAAGGGGCGGGAAAGTGCTCAACTCCGGTGCAATCTTTATTGGGACTAAAGCAGGGATGTGTGCTGTCACCGAAATTGTTTAGCGTTTATTTAAATGATGCCAATGAATTTTTTGTTAAGAATAATGCACGAATGTTTTCGATAGTTTTGCTTAAACTGTGCTTACTACTATTTGCTGACGACATCGTATCACTGGCTCAAACAAAGGAGAAACAGTAAAAATTATTAGAGATTACGGAGGTTTATTTGGAAGAGAAGAAGTTAATCCTGAACACATCGAAATCACTGGTGATGGTATTTGGTCGTAAGGCCATGGAAAGTGAAGATGTGAATTTTTTTCTTTAAAGGTGAAACTATACCAGTGAATAATGAATTTGTTTATCTTGGGGTAAAGTTTACTAGTAATGGGAAATTCAGTGGGCATCGGGATCTAGAGAATGCAAGGGGATGGTATATTAGCGGTGAAATAGCGAGGAGTAGTCTTAGACGGGTGAGAGATATTAGAGTACACCAGAAGATTTGGACAAGTAAGATAGAACCGGCGATGCTTTATGGAGCAGAGATCTGGGGCTATCGGAAAGGTCCAAAACTTGAGGTGTTTATGATGAGATATTATAAGAGGATGTTCGGACTATGGGATTCGTTTAGTAATTTGGTAATCCAGGGGAATTTAGGGCTAGTATCGCTGCGATCTATGAGGCTAGTGACCTTACCTTCCCTTAGACCTTAGTTCCTCCTGTGCCGCCAGAGGCACCCAGGGTATCCAAAAAGAGCCGCCAGTCGTCCCTCATATGTGCTGCTGCCCAGACGTCTTCCCACTGGGGTTGGACTATCGCATTGATGTGTTTTAGGTCCCGCTGGTACGTACGACGAAGTGTATTCTTCGGCTTCCCTCTTCTTCGGGTTCCCTCTGGTTGCCACTCCAGTACAGTTCTGGGGAGTCTATCTCCCGCCATACGGATAACATGCCCTAGGTAGCGCCATCTTCGTTGGCGTATGACATCTGTTACCAGGGGCTGGCGCGAGATAGACCGAACAGTCTGGTTGGTTATGTGGTCTCTCCAGTTAATGTTCAGTATTCTGCGAAGACAGTTGTTCTCGAAGGCAAGAATCCTCTTTTCTTGGTGTTGGTTTAGTTTCCAACATTCACAGCTATAAAGGAGGGCGGAGATGACGTTACTGTTGAACAGCCTCATTTTCAGTTTCAGGGAGTACTTTTTCGATCGCCACACTGGCTTTTGTCGATTAAAAGCTCCACTGACTTGTCCAATCCTAGACTGCACCTCCTTTTCGCTGGATCCAGTTCGTTCGACTGTACTTCCAAGGTATCTAAAATCCACTACCTGCTCTACTGTATTGTCCCCGCACTTTAAGCCCAGTGGTGAGTCGCTCGTTGCCATGCTTTTTGTTTTGTCCGAGTTGATCTTTAGTCCCAAAAGACTCGCTTTCTCTCGGATTACTTCGAGAAGATCCTGGAGCCTTTCCTTGTTTGCTTCCATCAGGGTGATGTCGTCGGCGAAATCAAGATCTGCTAGTCGTTTGTTGTCGCATATTTAGATACCAAACCCCGTGCAGTCTCGGAGCACATAATCGATTACAAGGACAAAAAGCAAGGGGGAGAGGACACACCCCTGTTTGACACCGGACATGATATGGAAATACCTTGTATTTCCTTCGTGGGTCCGAACGCAGCACTCGGTGTTTTCATATAGGGCAATGATCAAGGATACAAGTTTTTCTGGAATGCCGTAATATCGGAGGATATTCCACAGCGAATCTCGGTGTATTGAATCGAAGGCTTTTTCGAAATCCACAAAGACAAGGTACATCTTTTGCCTCCATTCATTGCATTCCTCGATCATCATGCGTAGGACATACATAAGGTCGAAGCAGGAGCGGGATGGGCGGAAGCCATGTTGCTCGTCTCGCAAGTGCTTATCTAAGGCTGTCTGGATGCGACGAAGGATTATCTGTGAGAATAGTTTCCCCGGGATAGAAAGGAGACTGATGCCCCTCCAGTTATCGCATGTTGTTGCATCTCCTTTCTTAAAAAGCTTGATGAGTGTGCTTTTTCTCCATTCTTCAGGGACTTTCTCTGATTTCCATATACATGCAAAGAATGTGATCCACACAGTTATGCAAGCGCCTAAAGAGGCTTAAATCATTTCTGCTGAAATCCTGTCGCTTCCTGGTGCTCTGCCGTTCTTCAGTTTGCGAGCGGCTTGTACCAGTTCTTCGGTTGACGGTTCTTCCGTATTGATTTGAAGTTCCAGGAAAGGGGTTGTGGGGATATCTGCTGTGTTCGGAGGACTAGGTCGGTTGAGAACTTTCTCGAAGTGTTGGGCCCAAACTTCAGAGATTTCATCGGGGGCTGTGACTGTCTTCCCGTTTCCGTCTTTTACTGGTCCATTTAGGTTGCGACGTTTCCCGATGATTTCATTGGTGATTTTATAGACGGCTCTGGAATCGCCGCGCTTGGCCGCTTCTTCTGCCATAGGTGCCTTTTGTTCTAGAAAGTTCCGTTTATCTCCCCTTGCGCTCTTTTTCACCAGCTTGTCTTGGTATCGATACAGCTGGTTACTCAAAACTGTGTCGCTGTTATCTCCATCATTTAGAAGACGTTGTTTTAGTTTCCGACGCTCTTCGATAAGGGTCCATGTCTTATCGGATAACCACTCGTCTTTGGGTCTTTTTTTTGTGCCCAATTGTTTCTATTGCTGTCTGGTTGTAGGCTTCTTTTAGGGTGGCCCAGGTTGTCTCTACAGTGGCTTCTCTATCCAAATCTAGAGCCAAGCTCTCAAACCTGTTTGTAAGCTGTATGTTGAACCTATGACGAACTGCTGCGTTTGAGAGCTTTTCAGAGTCGTAGGCAGGTTTCTCTTTGGTTTGGGATTTTTTGTGGCTTTCAGTTTGAGGGACAGCTTTGCAATCATCAAGGCGTGGTCTGAGGCGACGTCGGATCCTCTGTAGGCTCTTACATCTTGAAGGCTTGACTTCCACTTTTTGTTGATCAAGATATGGTCAATCTGGTTGTGGGTTCGACCATCAGGCGAGTTCCATGAGTATTTGTGGATAGTTTTATGCTGAAACTGGGTTCCTCCGATGATAAGGTCATTTGTTAGTGCGAAGTCAACTAACAGTATCCCATTCTCATTTATTTCGCCGAGGCCTTGGCTCCCAAGAACCTCAGGACAATAGGACTTGTCGCTCCCCACCTTGGCGTTGAAGTCACCAACAAAGCAGACGAGATCGTGGCTGGGGATATCCTTGGCGACAGCTCACCATGGTGAGATATTGGGTTAGAATACTGGGTATGCAGAGATTTACGGTAGCAAAGGCAGCATACTTAGAGGCGTTGAGACAGAATGGTTAAACAGGGTGGCCGGCGGAGATTAAGGATATCTTAGATAAGTGTGGATTAGGGGAATGGTGGAATGAAGGAAAGGGGATTATGGGTATGGAGGAAATAGTAATAAGGGAGGTACAAGAGAGGTTGAAGAACCAAGATATACAGATATGGTGGGCAAGTCTGGATCGTTCAGGGTCATTAAATTTGTATAGACAGATAAAGGGTAGTTGGGGGGAGGAAGTATTTTGGAAGGTTGGGTTAAGTAGAGAGGATTTGAAGGTTTATTTGGATTCGAGGTGAAATGGATTTTCGACTGGGGAGAAAAGAAGGTATCAAGGGAGGAAAGGGGAAAAGGTAGAATCTATTGCTTGTCCTAAGTGTGGATCTCAGGATGAAAGTTTAACACATTTTGTGTGTGAATGTGTCGAATTGAATAGTTGGAAGCGAGAGATGTATGGTAAAGAAAAATTGAATGAGATATGGATCGTACATAGAATGAAAGAAACAAATTTCCTGAGTATTAAAAGGATAGCAAGATTTGCAAGGATTGCAGCGGCACATCGGGAGCGTTTTCTTTACATAGTATTAATTTAATTTGGTTAATTTGTTGTTTGTTTGTTGTTATGTAATTTTCCTATGGCCCACGGTCTATTTCTGGAATAAATTATTATTATTATTATTATTATTATTATTATTATTATTATTATTATTATTATTATTATTATTATTATTATTATTATACATATATATATATACATATATATATATATATATATATATATAATATATATATATATATATATATATGTATACATATATCCTGAAAAGAGAAATCACCAATGCAACAGCAAAAACACAAAAAAAAGAAAAAAAAGGAGAGAGACAGAAGGAGAAAAGGAAGAGTGTTTTCCTAAATTAGTGATTAATATAGACCAGAACTTGAATGAGTATATATATATATATATATATATATATATATATATATATATATATATATATAAGTCAATAAGTATATATATATATATATATATATATATATATATATATATATATATATATATATATATATATATTATATATATATATATATATATATATATATATATATATATATATATATATATATATATATATATATATATATATATATATATATATATATATATATATATATATATATATATATATATATATATATATATATATATCGAATCCCAGTGTACCCAATTATTCGGTTTGGGACGGGGGTCAGTGGTGTGACCCTGCAAGCTTAGCCAGAGTCGACCCAGCTCTAATTGGGTACCTGGAGAAATCTGGGGAAGGTAAACAGGAAGGGTGTGCGAAGCACAGGATGGCTGGCCCCCAACGCCCCATTGCACTTCCT